>NC_092814.1:52239340-52414340 GCF_023375885.2 Dermacentor andersoni | reverse complement strand
TTTCCTCCAGCCCTTCAAATGTTCCTTTCTGACTGTTGCTTTGTAAGGGTCCTTTTATGTCAACTCAACGGCAATGATGAAATCTTCCCCTACCTTTGAGATGTCCGTTAATACTTCTTTCTTTAAGAGTAGTAGGATATATTGTGTTCAAGACAACAGAAGGTCGGGCTTACATTTGAAGAAACCAAACCCAGCCTCAACATCGAAGCCAACTTGCCCAGAAGCTCTTTTATGAGGCAAATTTAAGCCGCTTCCAAAAGACAGTGTTGTGTAAATCCAGGTACTCCGATAGTAAAAAGTGAAAATATAGCACTCTGCAACAACACTATGTAAATAACCAAGACTTCTGTTACGCGTCGAAGATATTGTCACTTCGTAGCGATGATGCGGAACCAAACACTGCCAAATACGCGAATTATCGGATTTTGGTTAATTTCAGCTACCCTAAATTTGTTTGGCTACAAGTACCATTCTTAAAAACATATGCCATCGAATGCTCCGGCTTATGCAACACGTGATCTTGAGCAAGAAAGTAGAGCCGGTGGCGCAGCCATGTTCTGCGTTTTCGAACGATAACTTACTACCGAAAATACGTAACTGTCAAGACTACAGCGAGCGTTGCCGAGTAAAAAATAAAAGAAAAAGGATCGAACAATTACAAAATTTAAAAAGAAATTGTCATAGTGTTAAAAAAATAAAGAAAAAGGAAAAAGGAAAGAGAGGACAAGAAAAGCTACAACGACGAATACCGACGGCGCCGATGGAGGGAGGCCACCCGCCGCAGTGGCTAAGCGGCTATGGTGTTGAGCTGCTAACCACGAGATCGCGGGATCAAATACCTGCTGCCAGGGCGCATTTCGATGGAGGCGAAATGCAAAAACGCCATTGTCCTGTGCATTGTGGCACGTTAAAGATTCCCGTGGTGGTCAAAATCAATGCGGAATCCGACACTAGGGCGTGGCTTATAGTAAAATTGTGGATTTGGCGCCTGAAACAGAATTCGTTTTATGAAGGGAGGCCAATGGCGTCAGTACAACAGCGGCGGCATCGCAACGACATAGCCACTTCTACAACGATAAGCACGACGTCAAAACCAAGGAAGTCGACGAAGGCACAACAATGATAACACCGACAGCAGCTTCAGGGATTACACTTAACCGACCTGAGATTCGATACACGCTGGGGTCAAGTACCAAGTTTTCTGGCTACTTCTTACTATTTTACAAGTATTCATGATGTTTATAGGCAAGATGATGACGCCTGCAACAGACGACGCAAGGCTTGCATGAAGTAATTTTAGCAGCAGTAGCTTAGGGAACGCTGCAGGTATCCATGTGACGTCAACATACAATGTGAAGTGAAATTAACACTTAAATTTTTGATATCGGTGTGCTAATGGTGTCTCTTCGTATTGTGCAAACCTCCGGACGTCTTATGTACATCAGAGTAGAAGGCACGCAGTCCCCAACATGTATGCCGTTTACTCCCTTTCGGTTAGAATACGAGATTTATTGACGCCTTTACTCGCACGTGTACGACTGAATTTGTCATCTGAAAAAAAAAAAAATGCGCAACAAAAGCTACATAATGTGTACATGAGCATATCAGCAGGAAGTCACATCACCTTTATTCCGGCGTATATGGATACCTCGTAGAATTATCGCTCTGCCTCTAGAAAAAGAAACCACAGCACACTTCTGTGAGTTTGCAGAAGCCCAACCCAATTTTCCGGCGAAGCTGTTTGTCTCGAGTGGTTGCATCAAAAATATCAGTAACCTGCAAATAAATCGCGAACTTTCGAACGTTCCTCGCATCTGACTCCCCAATATGAAACGTTTCTCGCTTACAACGCATTTGAACACTTAATAAAGAAATGTTTACCAACGGCCCTACATCACCAACGCACCTTTAACTTCTCATCAAAATGAGCCCGTATTGCCCTCCTACCCCCATTTAAACCATACCTTATATCGGTGACTGTCCTTGTATTTACAGTAGACTTAACGTAAATTATATGCTTTTCATTAAACACACTTGTAACGACCAGGAACAGTGCATACGTAATTTACTTAAAACGCCATAATTAACCCACACACCATGAACAGTGTTCACTAATCACTCATTGAACCTCCTCCATATTTCCGCAATATCTAAACAAGGTGATTCGTCCGAAAAGCGGAAACCTGCTACGAACCTCATATAATGCGCGAAAATAGGTAGATAAGCTGAGATCCTTTATTACTTGCAAGCCTCACCATCAAACGAGAAACGTTTCGTCCAGCATTAAACTTAACATAGAAACACTTTTTCCCCAAATGTAAATTTAATGTGACGTAATGTCCTTTAGGGATGCTGTGAAGCATAGCAGATAACGGCCGTATAACGCTTTCGAACAGTTCGCGCAGGAATATTCTGGACAAAGGCTACGTTTTATACACAGAAAACTAACTGCACATACACTTCAATCATTGCCTTCTCTCAATTCTTGTTCTTTTTCTTAACTTTTGTGTTGATGGCTGCTATGTGCAGTTCTTCTAGGAAAGTAGGGGAAATTCTGCGCCGTTGAGAATGCACTGATAATGATTCGCAGCGATTAATTACATACATTTACTACGAAGACCGCGTTTATTCCACGGATATCATCTTCGCTTTTGAATCACCCAGTGCCCACCTCCTATTTCCAGAAAACATATACAACGTGCCTTAGCAGTTCACCGAAGATTTCGGGTAAACCTGCTGTTAATCTCGTATAGCGGATGAAATGTGGCCGAAAACTGGTATTCTGCAAGTATGTGCAACAATGTTGTGATGCCAAAAACATTAAACTTGATCCATACATAGGCTCCAGCATCACCTCTATTTCCAATGGATATAAACATAGTGTCACGTACAGTTCTGCTAGGCCTAAGAAAATTGAGGATATCGGCTGCAAGACACTTCCGAGGACTTGATTTAGGAACTTTTTGCAAAACCCATCTTTAGCTGATTTTCTTGCAATTCCGCCCACACATCCTTCCTAAGCTCTCCCCCTTAGATTAAGACGTCAACTATGAGGCACCCTAATGCTTTTCAGCCGATTAGGGAAACATATAAGGAATTTCGTATAATAAGCTTGTAGAGCTTTGCAAAGCCCGAGGAAGTAATTTGTCGCAACCATGTTTATAAACTTCGCAGTTCAAGTTTTCCCTCAAGATTACTCATAGCATGCCGTCGATTTTGTCGACGTATAACACTACATCCGCCTTTGGTTCATGCAGGGCACTGGGAAAAGTTTGTATTTCATAGAACGCCTTTCAGCATGCGGGAAACGAGGGTTTAGCGATTTTCACTTCGCATTTAACTAACCAGCACACTTCAATATGTGAGTGCAATGCACCCCTAATATATCCCCGTTTCCCTGAGATATAAACTGGCTGAATGATCTGGATGTTATCTGTTTCATGAGAAAATGAGAACACGTGCATACAGTGTTTTCTAGCGGCTTTTAGTCCCACTAAGAGTTTTGCTGCGAAATTGGTGCATTTCTTCTTAGTGTCGCCAAGAATCATTGTCCGCATAAATATATAAGGAGACAACAATCTTGGATATATTGTTAGTATGGCGCTTTGCTATTGGTACCATACACAACATTAAGGCGTGTTCGTTAAGCGCACACCCATTCCTCCCGTTTATGATGATGGTGGTTATATTATCATAAAGATGAACCTTCAGAATATGGCACGTACGAACTGGGAGGGATGTGTCCGGAGTCGGGGGAGAGTACGCACGGATAATTGCAGGAAAGAATGAAGTGGTGAAAATAAAACTTGGAGCAATCGAGTTTTTCATATATTATTTGTTTTGAGATATTGCTCGATGGCTTCAAAATGTGCTCTTCAGTGCGTGCAAGTGATCTAGCGGTGGTGGTGCTCAAGGCTGACAACGATAATGGTTTCATCTATACGTTTGGGTCTTGAATTGAATTCTGGGGTTGTACGTATGAAAATAACGATTTGACCATGAGGCACGCGATAGTGGGGGATTCCGTATTAATTTTGACCGCCAGGGGATCTATAACGTGCTCCCCATGCACGGGACACCGGCGTTTTTGCATTTTGCCCCCATCGTAATACAGCCGCCGCGGTCGGAATTTGATCTCGCTACCTCTTGTTTAGAAGCGCAACACCATATGCAAGCCACCGCAGCGGATTAGCGCGTCATGGTTACTGGGAGTTACGCGTTCGGCATAAAGAGACATCCCAGAGACCAGCGCGTCCAATTCAATAGTTTTTTTATTGCGTCGAACAGGTCCAATAATATACTATATATGATATGGGGCCAGTACACTAATACACCAGTGGCCCTCGCGCGTTCTTCCTTATAATCAGACGAAATTCTTATCACGAAGACTATGTTACACGTTCGGACATCGTCTATTGATGGGAAATGTTCAAGTCCCCTTAACGTCAGCTCGTCCAATCACAGGCGATGCCAGCCTCTGCACCAGCCTCCAGAGAAAAACACAACAGTCGTGGGGTCCACGCACTGTCCGCACTGTCCACTGTCATGAGTCCTCGAGTGAACAGCGAGGCAACAACTTAGGACCCCGCAGAGTACGCCGGTGTCTCTCTTCTGGTTGCGTGGGAGCCCGCACCGCCGGGTCATCTTCCTCAACTTTGCCGTTGATTGAGTGCGTGACTACATTCAGGCTGTCCTATTTCTCCTGCTTGAGGTCTGCGCCGTACGCCTGGCTTAATGCATTCAACTTTTTACCTTCATGCTGTTCCCTGTATTGTGCGATACTGTAAAGAAAAGCTCGAGGCTGAGCATAATGAGCGGCGGCGCAGGTTCGCGTGCAGCCAGGACGCTCTTGCGGAGGCCTCTATGGCTAGTTGGTTGCACCGAGGCGGTAGACGGAAAGATATCCCAGTTGAAAGCAATGGTCGAGCATATCTAGACCCAGGGCCAGCAGCAGATGTTTTCCCGTATCGCCGATCTCCTGGGCCAGAAGTGCAATCACTGGGAGAGCCTAAACAGCGTTGCCAATCCTCGCCTGCGCAGCCTCTACGTCATCCTGGAGGCGCGCAACTGCTGCAGCACGGACCAGCGCGACGCCCACGCACATGTTGTCGGAATGGACAGGGGACCTGGTGTTAGCAGCAGGAAAGGCAGGATGCGCCGGTGTGCTGCAGAAAAGCAGTCGCGCTGGCGGCTTGGTGGGCATTGACCTTCCTGGCGGTGTTGCCTTAAACGGAGGTGAGCAGCTCAGCAGCGCCACGAATCCATGCGCGTTCGCGCTGCTTGAAAGGCGACTGTGCATCAGGGGCAGCGAATGGCAACTAGTGACGTCATTTGGGCATCCTGGAGCGGAGAAGCTTACAACAAGCGGCGGGTTGATGCAAGTCATAGTGAACCAAGCCGAGCACACAGCCTGTTCCAAGTGGGGCGGTAATTCACCGGATGGCTCGGCACGTTCCCAAAGCTGCAGCGTGTCCAGGATGGTGTTCGGTGCTTCAGTGCTTTGGTGATGCGGTGAGCGTTCTGGCTGTCGAGGAAGCCGCCGCTCATTCGGCTTGAGAAGCGGGACCCGCAGCTGCAGTAGCTGGTCGCCCTCACGTGCAGCGGCCTCGATGAAGGTGGTGAACTGGATCCCCGTAGCTAATTGCGTTGCGTCAGCGCGATGATGATGCGCTAACGCGGACGTTTTTCGTTGACGCAAACGTCGAGGTAGCCTTTGGTGGCTCTGCACAGATAAATGTGGGATAGGACCATTAGTAGAAGCTCCAGGTTCTCCCACCTTCCCATGAAGGCGCGTCTGACGTCCTCGTTCGTGGTGCATCTGTGCAGAGGCTCCGGCAACGTCGGTGCGTCTTGCTATTCGGCGATGTTGAAGCGTTTGGGATCCTCTGGCCATGGCAATCTTGGTTTCCGTCGACGTGTGGCTGGGCGAGCACAGACAGACATACAGGGAGCACTTCTTGTCCGTCTCGAACGATTGCTGCCGCTCGAAAATGGCGATTCGATGAACGAGCACGAGCTGCACGAGGACACGTGGAATCACTTCTTTCTCATCGTAGAACGCCGCGTGTTCGGCTGTGAAGAAGTAAAGAAAAAGAAGAGACATCGCAAGCTGCTTACTGTGTATTTTGCTTGGTTCCCGTGTAAAATTTGTTAAGTGTGTACTTGTTTTTGAAGAGTAATAAAATTTTTGTATTACCACGTGATAAAAAGAAGAAAAGAAACACGTATACAACCTAACGAACAAAAAACAGCGTATGCAATCTCTGAAGTGACGCTATGCGTCCGTGCAGCGTCAACATCGACGGTGCTGGTGAGACGCCGTGCGGTCAGACCTTTGCGTGAGACAGACGTTAGTCATAAGGCAAGACTGACATCAGAAAAAGAAAAAAAAAGACACACACACAAAATATTGGCTTCTCTTATTAGATTGGCGCGTCACCTAATGCCTGTAGCAACTCATAGTGTGCGACCAATTTGGGGGTAATAAAGCGCGTAGTAATGAGATAGATGTCACTGTTACTGCTGCTCTCTTCTTGGGAGTCTGAAAGTTCTTTTATTTTCGCGTCAGCAGTTTAGTGTGGTAGGAAACTATGCTATATGCGCGGCGTAGATTGAATGTTTGTTTTAATAATGCCTCTTCACTTGTCACTTATATTGGTCAATGCGACTCACATGGGTGAACGATGGTTTGAAGTAGACTATTTTGGACAACTTTGATAGTGCTTTCTTACCCCTTCCGTTTTAGTGTTTTTCTCTGAAGGAGCAAATCTTTTATGGTGCGCTAGTATGGCAGGGGAAGTGAAGCTAATGCATTATTGAAAAAAATCATCATCATCATCACCATCATCATTATCATCATCACCATTATTATTATTATTATTATTATTATTATTATTATTATTATTATTATTATTATTATTATTAGAAGGTACTATTGTAGCTCGACCGCGCAGCTGCGCGTGATGGTCAATGGAGAATCTGCCTTTGTCTATAGCGTATGCACTGGTGTGCCCCAAGGTTCCGCGTCAGGTCCACTTCTCTTGTTATTTTTCATCAATGACGTTTCCTCAGCAATCGAGCAATCCTTTATTTCTTCTTTGCGGTGACGACATCAAACTAGTTAAGGACATTCATACTACTGACGGCTGCCGCGCTCTGCTGTCCGACCTATCCTTCTCTGAAATGTGTCAGCTAAACGGACTTACTCTATATTCATATGAAACGAGAATTTGGCGTATTCGATCGATTAAAACCTATAAAATCGTCTACCTTTATTTCGTTGACCAGGCGGTGTTTTAATTAGTCAATCAAAGAACGTCTACTCTTTACAAAGGTAGTACTGTACATATTGGGCAGAATATACACAAAGAGTTCCCAGAGGCCCGCAACGAACCTCCTGTTTTTAGGTGCATGAAGAGAAGTTAGTAAGCAACAGTGATAATACATTAGCAGCGATACATAATCACAACTATTAAACAGTATTCAAAGAAAAATAAAATGGTAGTTTAAGGACCATCTACTCAACGTTCTATTAGAAACGGCATTAGTTTTATTCTTTAATGTAGAAAAGAATACACGTTGTTTTATATTGTTAAGCAGGTTATTCCAAAATGCTATAGTTGCAAATTGGGCTGTGTGTTATTCGTAGTGACTGCACACATTTGGTAGCAAATAGTTGTTGTTCAAAGCAAACCTGGTGTTATTGGATTTGTAAAGGGATACGTTGTCAATTACATTAATTTGTCATTTACATTAGTATGTCTCAATAGTGTGGAATGACACAAAAGATTGAACAGCATTTTTATTTAGCGTGTTCGGAAGCAGTTCGTGAGTGTAGGTATAAACATCGTTTCCTGACCTCATGCACCAACAACTTTTCAAGTCTCCGTAATCATCGTATACACTTCTGCCACTTAGCTGCAGACGTAGTTGAACCGACGTTCGATCTCCATGCAGAATAATTCTTAGAATTATTACGTGTTCGGATTTACTTGCCTCTCTTTGACTGCCGGTTCTGTAGAAGAGTATACCAGGGACTACCTTGCCCCTTCCTACCTGTTTCACGACAATGATAACACACTGACAACGGTCCGGAGCGCTTGATTAGATAAATTTACTTCAAAGACCGCATTTATTCCACAGAGTTGATCTGCGCCTACACAGCATGCCTTATCTCCTTCCTATCTTTAGAAGACATATACAACGTGCCTTCTTAGTTCACCGAAGACTCTGGGGACACCTGCTGTGAACGTCGTATAACGCATGAAAATGGGCAGAAACTGAGTATTCTGTAAATATTTGCAACACTCTGGTGATACCAAAAACATTCAAGTTTATCCATTCATCACCACCAACATCACCCTCATTTGCAAGACATACAAACACAGTGTAACATACAGTTCCCCTAGGACTCAAAAACATTGCGGATAACGGCTGTAAAACCTTTCCAAAGTCTAGATTTAGGAGTGCTTTGCAAAATCCATCTTTAACTGATTTCCTCGCAATTCCGCCCACACATCCTTCATAAGAATTCCCCCTTACCTAAATATGGCAACATTGAGGCACCTTAAGTTATTTCAAGAGACTAGGAAAACCTATAAGGAATTTCGTATAATAAGCTTGTACAGCTTTGCAAAGCTCTATTGATTTGTCGCAAAGGCTGTTTGTAAGCTACGCAGTTCAAGTTTTCCCTCCGTATTACCCATAGCATGGCGTCGATTTTGTCCAGGTGAGACACTACATCCCCCTTTGGCTCGTGCAAGGCACTGGGAAAAATTTGTAAGCATTTCATATAACGCCTCTCAGCATGTGGAAAACGAGGGCTTAGCAATTTTCACTTTGCCTTTAACTAACCAACACACTTCAATATGTGACTGCAATGCACACCTAATATGGCCCCGTTTCCCTTAGATATAAACTGGCTGAATGATCTAGATGTTGTTATTTTATTACAAGGTGAGAATACCCATATAATGCTTTCAAGCGCTTTTAGTACGACTAAGAGGTTTGCTGCGAAATTGGCGCATTTCTTCTTAGTGTCGCCGATAAGCATTGTACACGTAATTATATAGACAGACAATTTTAGATATATTGTTATTATGGAGGTTTGCTATTGGTACCGTACGCATTATTAAAGCGTGTTCGTTAAACATACACGTATTCATCCCGTTCATTAGGATGGTGATTATGTTATGATGACGATGAGCCTTCAAAATATGGCACATACCCACTATGAATGATGTGCCGAAAATCGGGTGATTACACGCACAGATAACTGCAGGAAAGAATGAAGAAGTGGTGAAAGTAAAACTTGGAGCAATCGAGTTTTTCATTGATTGTTTGTTTTGAAATATTCATCAACGGCTTCAAGTGATCGAGTAGAGGTGGTGCTCATGGCTGACAACGATGATGGTTTCATCCATGAGTTAGGGCACTGGATTGATTTATGGGGTTGTACGTGCGAAAACCACGATTTGATTATGAGGCACGCCGTAGAGGGGGGACTCCGGATTAATTTTGACCACCAGGGCATCTATAACGTAGCCCTAAGGCACGGGACGTTTTTCAATTTTGCTTCCGTCGACATGTCGCCGCCGCGGTCGGAATTTACTCGCGACCACTTGCTTAGCAGCGCAACACCATATATAAGCCGCCGCAGCGGGTTAGGGTATCATGGTTACTGGAAGTCATGCGTTCAGCATAAAAAGACATCCCAGAGACCGGCGATTCAAATTCTTTCGTTTTTTATGGCGTCGAATAGGTCCAATAAAGTAGTTTAAATTATCTGGGGCCAGTACACTAACGCCCGTGGGCCTCCTGGGCTCTTTCTAATAATCAGACAAAATGTTTATCACGAAGACTATTCCACACGTTCGGGCATCGTCAATTCATGCGAAATCTTAAGGTCCTCTTAACGTCGCCTCGTCCAATCATAGGTGGTGGCAGCCGTAGCACCAGCCTTCACAGAAAGAAACACAAGCGTCCTGCAGTCCACGCAACGAAAAACACGACGGAGCCCTGGAGTGAACAGCGCGGCAACTACTTCGGACCCCGCAGAGGGCGCTGGTGTCTCTCCTCTGGTTGCGTGGAAGCTCACACGGATTGCCCTACGCGTCGCCTTCCTGCACTTCGGCGTTGAACAACTGCGTGACTACATTCAGGCTGTCTTGTTCATGCCGGTTGACGTCTGCTGTATACGGCTGCGTTACTGCATTCGACTTCCTGCCGTCATCCTGCTCCTTGCATTTTGCGATCTTGCCCTATAAGAGCTCGAAGCTGTGCATGATGAGCGGCGGCGCAAGTTCCCGTGCGGCGAGGATGCTCTTGCGGAGGCTTCTATGGCTAGTTGGTTGCCCCGAGGCGGTAGACGGAAAGATATCCCAGTTGAAAGCAATGGTCGAGCATATCTAGACCCAGGGCCAGCAGCAGATGTTTTCCCGTATCGCCGATCCCCTGGGCCAGAAGTGCAATCACTGGGAGAGCCTCAACAGCGTCGCCAATCCTCGCCTGCGCAGCCTCTACGTCATCCTGGAGGCGCGCAACTGCTGCAGCACGGACCAGCGCGACGCCCACGCAGATGTTGTCGGAATAGATGGAGGACCTGGTGTCGGCAGCAGGAAAGGCAGGAGGTGCAGGTGTGCTGCAGGAAAGCAGTCGCGCTGGCGGCTTGCTGGGCATTGACCTTCCTGGCGGTGTTGGCTTAAACGGGGGTGAGCAGCTCAGCAGCGCCACGAATCCATGCGCGTTCGCGCTGCTTGAAAGGCCACTGTGCATCGGGGGCAGCGATCGGCAACTAGTGACGTCATTTGGGCATCCGGGAGCGGAGAAGCTTACAACAAGCGGCGGGTGCATGCAAGTCGCTGCGAACCAAGCCGAGCACACAGCCTGTTGTAAGGGCCGCGGTCTTTCACCCGACGGCTCAGTGCGTTCGAAGAGCTGCAGTGTGTCCAGGATGTTGCTCTGCGTGTCCGTACTTTGGTGATACGGTGAGTGGTCTGGCCGTCGAGGAAGCCGCCGCACATTCGGCTTGAGAAGCGCGATCCACAGCTGCAGTAGCTGGTCGCCCTCACGTGCAGCGGCTTCGGTGAAGGTGGTGAACTGGATTCCTGCATCTATTTGCTCGGCGTCATCTCGAAGTTTATGCACTAACAGGGACATTTTTCGTTGAAGTGAATACCGAGGTAGTTTTCGGTGCTTCTGCAGAAGTAATTGCCGGATAGGGCCCAACGTAAAAGCTCCAGGTTCCCCGAGCTTGACAGGAAAGCGCGTCGGACGTCCTTGTTCCTCGTGCATCTCCGCAGCGGCTTCGGCAAAGCCAGCACGTCTTGCCATTCGGCAATGTTCAGGAGTTGGGGATCCTGTGGCCATGGCAATCTCGGTTTCCGTCGATGCGTAGGCGTGCGACCGCAGACAAACAGGGAGAACGTTTCGTCCGTCTCGAACGAATGCTACCACTGGAAAATGGCGATTCGATGAACGCGCATCGGCTGCACGAGGACACGCGAGAGCGCTTCTTTCTCAGCGTGCAATGCCGCGTGTTCGGCTGTCAAGAAGTAAAGAAAAAGAAGAGGCTTTGTAAACTGCTTACTCCGTATTTTGAATTATCTCCTTGTAAAATTTTTTAAGTGTGTACTTGTTTCTTGACGACTAATAAAACTTTTGTTTTACCACATGATAAAGAAAAAAGAAAGAAACAAGCAAATAAGCAAACAAGCGAACGAACAAAACATCCATGCGCCTTCTTTGACGGGACCCCATGCACGTGTGCAGCGTGAACATCGACGGTGCTGGTTAGACGGTCGGCAGTCAGACGTTCGTTTGACATAACCAAGAGCCAGGAGGGACATAAGAAACAGTAAAAAAAAAAGCACTAAATTGTGGCTTCTTTTGTTACATTGGCGCGTCACTTCGAATGCTTTTGGCAATTCATATTGTGCGACCAAATTGCGGGTATTAAAACGCGTGGTAATGAGCTAGCTGTCACTGTTACTGCTGCGCTCTTCGCGGGAATAAGGTGTACTGATATGGCAGGCGAAGTGAAGGTGGTCCCGTCTATTAAGAGGACTGATTATTATTATTATTATTATTATTATTATTATTATTAGTAGTAGTAGTAGTAGTACTAGTAGTAGTAGTAGTAGTAGTAGTAGTAGTAGTAGTAGTAGTAGTAGTAGTAGTAGTAGTAGTAGTAGTAGTAGTAGTAGTAGTAGTAGCAGTAGTATTGGTTGCTGTTGTAGCACTACTACGCTGCTGTCTCCTCGATAGGTCCTGGTTCGCGAGCGAAACTGAACTATTTCTTTTTGACTATGCAGTCTTTAATGGTGTGCCCCTAGCTTCCTTGTGAGCTCACATACTCTTCTTACTGTTCATCAACGCCGTTTCCTCAGCAATCCAGAAATATTCATTTCTTTTTCAAACTATTTAAGGAGATACACAGTATTGAGAAACGCCGCGGTCAGCTGGCACACCTATCCTTCACTGCAAGGGGATTATTAAATTGGCGCACTCTTAATTAATCGCAAGCGACAATTTTGTCATATTCGCGTAAAACCCTTAATATTGTCTTCCTGTATTCTGTTGATCGTGCGGCGTTGAGCAGGATTGTTTCAAGAAGTGACCTGGGTGTTCTCTCTCACAGCACGTTAAGCTTCTCCAACCACTCCAAGTTAAGCCCGTAGAATCACGAGTTCTAAGCGCGATCGGTTCTATCTGCAGACTTACAAGAGATTCCGTTCACAAATTGTCTTGCGCATATTGTTCGCATATATGTGTTTCCACTATCTTGAATATGCCTCAGCGGTGTTTTATCGTACAAGCAATTTGAATAGCACATTAATTGAGAGGGTTCGGAAAAAGTTAATGAGTCTATGTATAAACATCGTTTCCTCACCCCATGCACCTACAACTTTTGAAGTCTGAGTAATTGCCGCATACATTTCCGTCACCTTGCTGCCGACGTAGTCCTACCAACGTCCTCTTTTTATGCACAATCATTCATGGAATTATTAAGTGTTCGGTTCTACTAGATTTTGTTTCACTTAGAGTTCAGCAGGAGAGCACCAAGGATTACCTTCCGCGTTCTTGCCTGTTTCAGCAGACACTCACCTCTCCGCGCAATGCGCTGTCACTTCCTCCATCTTGATATCTTTCAAAACGTGTTATCTTCCTTCTGTTCCGAGTTACCCACTCTTTCTTCAATGTTATTCCTAACCGCACTCATCTAATGTCTTCTCATGGTTTGTTCCTTCTCCGCATATGTGTTCTGTCCCTCAATATTTTTTATTCCTGGATTGTTGTAAATTTTGGGTCTGCTTTCTCAGTTTTTTTTTTTTTTGCTTTTTCATTACATGTTCTTATCCCAAAACTTTCCATGATAGTTGTGCTACGGTGCCTTTTGAAGTCAACAACAAAGTAAGGCAGACAGATAAACATGCGGGAGCGCTCTAGCATTTGACGTTTACTGAAACTTCCCGTGTTCATATATACCGATAATCGTACAGCCCCTTGAGGCGTTCTGTCATCTCACTTACGAGTCAAGAAGCAAATTTATCATTCGTGTAGTAATACTGATGCGAAATATTTAATGTAAAATTACTAAACACTGTTTATTTAATAGAGCTAAATTTAGAGGCAAACAGATTGAATGTCGAACTAAAATTTATGGAACATCCATCTGTAAAAAAAAAAGTGGAGCCCTTCTGTAAGTTGCTCATAGGCTCAAGATGACTTGACCAAGTAACTTGCTCATAGTGTCCACCACTTCTGCTATTCTGGTTATGCTATTCTAACAAGCTCAGTTGAGCTACACGCTCCTTGCAATTTCTAAATCATCTGTCAGAACTAAAGAAATAAATAATTACGGTATATGCGCGTTTCACGTTGTTACGGGCATTCTTTTCATCGGTGCCCCTTAGTTTAAAGGGTCATATCAAACGATGTATTCCGAAATATGTGCATGCAATATGTGTGATTTAGATCGCGGTTGGTGGCGTGCCAGATGCGGCAAATAAGCACGGCTGTTGATGCGTCGCTTCTGACAGTCGTTCATTCGGAATGGGCGCCGTGTGACACGAGACAGCTGCGCGCGCGACACTGTTTTGCATCATCATCTCTGGTATGCCATTCCCTGTTCAGATTGCCATAATGCCATACCGCAGTTCGACGCAGACTACTGAAGATTATGGGCCGTTCCATAGATGCTACGTGAAGCCGGTATGTTACAGCTTGTACGAAGGATAATATGAAACCATGAGGCAAGAACGGGAGTGGTGTTAGTACAATTTATAGAAAGGCAACGGGCTCGACACAAGCTTCCTAACCTGTTGCTGTGTCGTACTGAAGGTCGGAAGGTGAATGAAAGCGGTATGCAGGTTGATAAGACTATCGATACTGTGATGCTGGTCGTCAGAAGAGCAGCGTAATATATTAAGTCAGGAATTTGTTCCTGTCTAGTAGCCGATGACGAAGATCACAAACGACATGAAAACTTAGAAATATATTATTTTTTTACATTCAAATTTAACGTTAGCAATGAAGAATAAATTCACGATAGCTTTATGTTCTCGGCAAAGAATAAGAAAAGTTAGAGTGGCAGAAATGCCAGCTTACTACCTGTTTCAACCGAACCGACAACCCATGTTTTTCTATATAATTATTGAAATGAAAGTAAATGAACAATACTTAGTAACACTAAGTGCGATGGTTACTGGTTTTCAAGAAACAATTAAGGAAAAATAAGAAGAGAACCTGCAAGGTTGGGAAAATACAGGGCGGAGTTAGCTAAATAGAGAAAATGGAGGTAGAGCTAAGGCGAGTAGTTCCCCATCGCGCACTTTATTGAGTCCCGAAACCTGCGCCTATACGCGCAGTTTGGAACACGTGTACATGAAACCAAGGGGCCTATAACGAAAAACTATTCCAATAAGTTTTTATTCCAATCTCCTGACGTCAAATTCGCGTAACCGCCGACGCAAGCATCGGGCGGTCACCCGCAGAGTTGTCTGTACAGACCAATCAAATGCTCTCCTCGTTCATAGGAGGTAACTTTTGTTTGCATGAAAAACGAATAATATTGCCTACGTTGAGCGCCTTGTCTTATCTAATTGGCTGACAAGAGGCGAGGAGCACGCTCAAGTAGAGAGGGATTCGATGGGGCTGAGCCACTGCACTGAAAATCAATGACCGGATGAAGAGGGTGGTGCCGGTGTCTGCGATTGGTCCACATTCCTTTAATTAGCTTGCGGTGGCTGGTCGAAAATCGCGGTGGCATGCAACGGAAGCTCAAGAATGACGCTAAAACGGATCCTCAGCAAAGAAAAGTTGGCAGAACGAGGTTGTAAATGTGCCGAAAGTGCTCAAAAACGTTACACGGCCACGCAAAAAGTTTTATTATGCGCAAATAAACCCATGCTCTCCGGCAGGTGCGAGTAGCCAGCGTCTGAGCGATCGGCGGCAGTCATGTTTTATTCCTTTCGGAACAGGGCAGCCTACAGCTATTCAGAAGAAAATTCAGTTTTGTTCGCCATATTAATGCATCTTTAGCGCGTGTACGTCAATTTGACGCGGTGATGTTTTGCGGTTTTGTGACGCCGCGTGACAGGCAAGTGAAGTGGGTGCAGCCCGAAAATTTTTGACCAATAGCCAAGGGCTAATGGCTAAAAGGGGTTGAATCATAACTATTTTTCTTTTGCTCCGCCAAATCATGCATAATCAGTGTGTAGACGTCATATCTGATTCCCCTATTGCGGTTTTCGTGACGTCGCGTGACAGACAGGTGAAGTGGTGGTGGTCCAAAAAAGTTTGTGATCAATCGCGGAGGGCTGATTGCAGAATTGGAATAGAAAAGTTTTCAATAGTTTTACGTTATAGCGCCCCAAGACGCAGTCCAAGATGGCCATGCGCGCACAGATGAAGAATATACACATATGAAATAACACACGCATAGGCACACAGCAGAAAAATGCCGGCTTCGTCACATAAGCCGCACTAATGTGAGGAAAAAACACATATTAGACAAGTGCACCTAAATTCTGAAAATGGGTTGCGCTTACATACGGCACAAATTCTGAAACCCTCATTTTCTTAGTAAGGAAACCTTCATTACGGTTAGGCAGCCTTACGCGAATTCTTGCAGCTTTCTTTTTGATGCGTCCTTTGTAGAGGCTTCCTAGGTACTCCCTTACCGTAAGGCAGCCCCGAAGCTACCTTCAGGCTTTCTTTGCTCGCTGTCTTTTGCACTAAGCGGGCTTCTCGGCACTGCCTTTCCTCTTGAAAAAGGGGGTACCGGCGAAACACAAAGGATGCGCACACGAAGAAAAAACGTTAGACACGGACGGACGGTGGACTTTCAACCGTACATTATTGGAATTTACATTGCCGTATATAACCTCCGACGCATCCACATCTTCAACTCATCCCAAGACATGTGCATTGATAACACCTCGAAAAGTACATTGCCGCGCATAAACAGCCGACGCATCCGCAACTTCTGTTCCTCCCAAGACCCGTGCATCAATGTCAGTTTTGAATCACCTTTTACCTACCCGATAGGTAAGCCCGTTCCTTGTTGGTTAAACACAAAGACGTATCACTGACACAATTTTCTTTCTCATTTCCAATGTGAAAGGCTTCTAAGGTTTCCCGCTCGTATCGTCTTACCCCTACCTTAAATGGTCACGCGACCAAACAGTACCCCGATTTTTTTGCACTTCTTGAAGCCGCGGCAATGAGCATCGAAATTGCTTTCCTGGTCCGCGCTTAAGGATGTGTTATGTTCTTGCAGCCGCTTATAACACACATACCTTCCTGGCGTGTATAAACTTTGCCGGGGTGCAGCAGTTGCGCGCCTCAAGGATCACGCCGGGGCTGCGAAAGTGCAGAACGGCGACACTGTTGACACTCTCCCAGTGGTTGCTCGTATGGAGCAGGAGATAGGTGAGCTGGGCAAACATCTGCTGCTGACCCTGGATCTCAACCTGTTGAACCAGCGGCTTCAACGGAAGTATATCCGCATGCCCTGCGTCCAAGGAACCAGCCACCGAGGAGTCTGCAAGAACTTTTTGGCCGCACTTCAACTTGCGCCACCGCTGATTATGCAGAGCCTCGAGCTTTTCCTTGGCGAAATTTCAGAATACACGGAGCAGGATGACGATAAAAGGTTGAAAGCAGTAACGAAGCCGTATGCAGCAGACGTCAACCAGGAAGAACACGACAAGCCGAATACAGTCACGCAGTCATTCAACGATGATATTGAGGAAGATGCGGGAAAAATGTGCTTGTGTGCTCCCACGCGACCTGATAAAAGACACTAGTATATACTGTCGGGTCCGTCCGATAGCGGCTTCTTCCCATCGAAAGCCTCCACGCCTTGCCGCAACAACGATGGTGGCAACGAGTACAGCGCAGAGCACTGCACGCCGACCCAGAAGGATGATTCTCCGCCCCTGAAAGTGCAGGCCTTGTAGAATTACACGGGAGAGTCGGACAAGCGCAAAATGGCGGAAGGAGGCAAAATCGACAAGACACCACCGCTGTCTCCACAAACTACAACCGGAGAGACTCCGAAATCTTCCCGTGCCTTTGTTACGGAGAGCGATCCGGAAGACAATGACGACGAGAGCATGTTCCCAGCCCAACACTCGCCGTCCCTTCTCGATATGGCTGGATTCATCGGCTCACCAGTCACCGGAACCGGCGGAAGGACGTCGAGCAAGCCACCGAGAACATTAATGAATCTCAAGAAACCCACATGCCACACTTTCCTAGAACTTCCCAGTGAGGAGAGGGATGCAGAGGCAGAATGGATGCAGCAGCAGCACTGGGGAACCTGCTCGCAGTCAAAGGTATCCAAGAAACTAATAGACAAGTAACTAACCGACGACGACAAACATACGGGCTCAAGTTTTGCATGATCTCCTCTTGCTGAGCCCGTGGTGAGTGAGGTTGAAACGACCAAGGACCACTCATTCATCGTAACCACTTGCGGCCAACAAAATGTACCTGTGGAGCCACAAGAAAACACTGCCGCATATAAAAGAACCGTGACTGCTAAAGACGGCGATGCTCCCCTAATGCATGTGAGCGAGGTTACGGACCTTGACCCAACCGGTACTGAAAACGAAGATAGTATTACTCAAAATTTTACTGTGCAAGAAGGAAAAGAGGCTGCTGAAGCCTGCACAAGCAGCGAAATGCCGGCAGACACAGGCAAGTCGTCTCACGCTGGGACACCCTTTGAACAAGGTTGCAGCCGCGAGGGGGACGCTCTTGAAAAAGACGGACAAGCAAACATCGCATCCCATTCGGCAAATGCATATTAGTAGCGTGGCGGTAATACGGCCGGAGATAACGCCTAACGCGATAGGCGCAACTGTCGCAGGTGGTGCGGACGCGACCGCCTGGTTGTGGCTCATCTGCCTCATAAACTTCGTGGAAATACTACCTATTTTCCGTGATACGTTGACTTTTGGTTCAGATGACGGAAAATGGATCTTGAACGTTCACGAAGCCTAGATGACACCGTGTGTTGTGCGCGTTGTCGTTTCGATCGTAAACAGTTTGTCTACTCATATAATTACTTCACAAGATACTTTATTACGTTAGTGAACTCGCCAGGTTAAATTTTCACTATATTGTTCTATTGCGATGATTTGACACAATAAATCGACTTGATTTGACGCGCAGCTTTTGATGCTCGTGATTCAGTCGTAGTCATCCTTCCAGCTTTGTCATCCCACACTAGTCATGCCATCGTCGTTCCGCCGTATATATATATATATATATACATATATATATATATATATATATATATATATATATATATATATATATATATATATATATATATAGTCACGAAAAAGCCAGTCAGTCAGTTCTAAGCGAACAGCCGTTTACAGTTCGTGTTTGCAGCAGCTACCACGCACACTTCTTCTTCCTCGACCTCTAGCGTAACTAGTGCGTGCCATTACCCCTCCCTCCAAAAAAAAGAAATAAATAAATAAAGTTGGGGAGATGTTAAATGCCACAAGGAAAAAATAAAAGAAATGAGAAAGACAACGGACGAGACGACAGGGGCCGCATCACAAAGTTTGTGGATGAGAGTCAGCGCGAATGGTAAGGCTTCATCCTGGTAACATGAACAATGTCAGAGGAACGTGGTCTACGGGAGTGGTGCGAAGTGTCGGCTGAAATAACTTCGTAGTTGACAGGACTTAGACGACGCAAAACTATGTAGGGTCCAAAGTATCGGCGCAATAATTTTTCTGACCGGCCTCGTTGACGTATAGGGGTCCAAACCCATACAAGATCTCCCGGGTTGTACGTGACGTCTCGATGGCATATGTTGTATCGACGAGCATCTTGACTTTGTCGGGATAGAATTCGTTGCCGCGCAAGGTGCCGCGCCGCTTCGGCACGCTGAACAAAGGCGTCTGTATCTGGTGCGGTAGGTTGAGAGGAAGTTGGTAGGAGCATCACGTCGAGCATAGTGGTGACGTCGCGTCCGTAGACCAGACGAAAAGGAGGAAACCCGGTGGTTTCTTGTAGGGCAGTGTTGTACGCGAATGTCACATACGGGAGCAGTTCGTCCCAATTTTTATGATCCGTGGCAACATACATGGAAAGCATATCCGCAATCGTTTTGTTGAGACGCTCTGTTAAACCGTTAGTCTGCGGGTGATACGCAGTTGCCGTACGGTGCGTTGTTCCGCTCAGCTGCAGAATATCTCGGACCAACTGGGCAGTGAAGGCCGTACCACGGTCTGTGATGACGACAGCGGGAGCACCATGTCGAAGGACGATATTTTTGATAAAGAAGTTAGCAACATCTGAAGCAGTAGCTCGCTGAACGGCTTGTGTTTCGCAGTATCGAGTGAGGTAATCGGTGGCGACGACGATCCAGCGGTTATCAGCCGAAGACTTGGGAAATGGGCCGAGTAAATCCATCCCGACTTGTTCAAAAGGTGAGCAAGGAGGTCGGACAGGCTGAAGCAGACCGGCTGGTTTTAGTGGTGGAACTTTGCGGCGCTGGCAATCTCGACAACTTCTGACGTACTGCTTCACGGTTTTTGTGAGTTTTCGCCAATAGTACTTCTGCTTGATCCTCGCGAGAGTACGCGTGAAACCAAGATGCCCGGACGTTGGTTCGTCATGGCATGCACGTAGAACACCGTCGCGGAGAGTAGCGGGAACAACGAGCAGGAAAACGGCTGCCGTAGGGTGAAAGTTCCGCTTGTATAGGATGTCGCCACGTAGGCAGAAAGAGGACAAGTGACGCGCGAACAGCCGTGGGGGTTGTGGGCGGCTTCCTTCAAGGTATTCAATCAAGGGCTGGAGCTCGGAATCTTGGCGTTGCTGTTGAGCAAGGTTTAAGGACGGGAGAGTACAAAGAAAACCAGAATCGTCGTCAGTATCTAGTGGTGCGGGTTCGACGGGGGCGCGGGAGAGACAGTCGGCGTCAGTGTGTTTCTGGCCAGACTTATAGACGATGGTCACATCAAATTCCTGCAACCGAAGGCTCCATCTTGCGAGACGGCCTGAAGGATCTTTGAGATTCGCCAGCCAGCAGAGAGAGTGGTGGTCGCTGACGACTCGGAAGGGGCGTCCGTACAGGTATGGGCGGAACTTCTGGATAGCCCATATGACTGCCAGACATTCTTTTTCAGTTGCTGAGTAGTTTTTTTCAGCAGCGGACAAGGTTCGGCTGGCATACGCAATAACGCGCTCAACACCAGCTTGAAACTGTACGAGTGTCGCTCCGATACCAACGTTACTAGCATCAGTATGCACTTCTGTGTCAGCCTCGGTGTCAAAGTCACCAAGTATCGGTGGTGTCTGTAGACGTCGCTGAAGGTCGTTGAAGGCGTCGGATTGTGCTGGGCCCCAAACAAATGTGACGTCGTTCTTGATGAGTCGTTGCAAAGGTTCGGCAATTTCACAAAAATTGGGTACAAAACGGCGGTAATACGCGCAAAGCCCTAAAAATCGGCGGACATCGTGTTTTGTCTTCGGTATCGGGAACAGAGCAACTGCCAGGGCTTTGTCAGGGTCAGGGCGCACACCGGTGCTGCTGACAATATGACCTAGAAATTTGAGCTCCTCGTAGCCAAAGTGACATTTTTCGGGCTTCAGGGAGAGGCCGGCGGTGCGGATAGCTTGAAGAACCGCCTCAAGCCGCTGGATGTGTTGTTCAAACGTGGTGGAAAAAACAACTACATCGTCTAAGTAGACTAAACACGAGTTCCACTTGAGGTCAGATAAAACTGTGTCCATCATGCGTTGAAATGTGGCCGGAGCGGAACACAATCCAAAAGGGAGGACCTTAAATTGATAGAGACCGTCGGGTGTTATAAACGCCGTTTTTTCCTGGTCCCGTTCGTCAACTTCAATTTGCCAGTACCCATTACGTAGATCCATTGAAGAAAAGTAACGGGCATGTCGCAGGCGATCCAAGGAGTCGTCAATTCGAGGAAGTGGGTAAACGTCTTTTTTCGTGACCTTGTTCAGTTTGCGATAATCGACACAGAATCTTAGTGAACCGTCTTTCTTTTTAACTAATACAACAGGTGAAGCCCAAGGACTTGTCGATGGTTGAATGACATCATCGTCGAGCATTTGTTTCACTTGATGACGAATAGCATCCTGTTCTCTTTGCGACACGCGATAAGCGTGTTGGCGAACAGGTTGGACGGTCGGTTCAGTGATGATTCTGTGTTTGATTAAAGGAGTCTGTTTGACCTTCGACGTGGTGGCGAAACAGTCGCTAAATGACGATAGCAGAGTAAGGAGCCTCTCCTTCTCGTTTTGGTCGAGCTGTGGGTTGACGTTGATGTGACTGGTCAAGTCCACATCGCTGGGTTCCGGAATCGAGATTGTCGTTACCGAAGCACAGGCGTTGGACTTGGCCACCGTTTCAAAGTAGGCCATGGTGGTATGCCTCGCAAAGTGTTTGTATTCGCCACTGAAGTTCGTAACTAGAATCGTGGTTTGCCTATGTTGGAGCTCTACGAGACCTCGTGCGACGCCGACTTCGCGATCCAGCAATATGGTGAGGTTACCTTAGGCGATGCCTATTCCTAGTTGTTCTTGGGGGCATTCAACGAGGACGAAGATGGTACTTCGAGGCGGTAACGTCACGCAGTCATCGACCACGCGTAAAGCCGCGCGGTGATGTTCATCCGCCACATTCGAATCCGAAGAAACATAGTTAGAAAAAGTCACGAACAAGTCACGAAGGTTAATGATCGCCCCATATTCCTGGAGAAAATCCATGCCCAGTATAACTAGCCGAGAACACTTGGGCAGCACAAGGAAAGACGCTACGAAAGTCGAAGTAGAAATTGCAAGTCTGGCGGTGCATCGTCCAATGGGTGACACGAGGTGTCCTCCGGCCGTAATCAGATGTGGGCCGTCCCACGCTGTCAGCACCTTGCGTAGCCGAGTCGCCAGTGAGGCACTCATAACCGAGTAGTCAGCTCCCGTATCTACAAGTGCAGTTACTGGATAACCGTCGATTGAAGCAGTAATAGCAGCAGAAGTTTTTTTTGCAGTTGCGAATGAAGGCGTCAGTGGTACGTCGCGAGGGGATGGCGTCGGCGGAGGATATTTGACGGTTCGCATGACAGCGGCCTCACCCCCGGAGGTCGCCGTTTTCAGTTTCCCCGGCGCGGGCTTCCACCGTTGACTCCAGCGGAATCAAAGGCGGGTCGAGCACGGTTCGGTGACGCGTACCGACGAGGTGAAGGCGACCGTGACTGTCTTCGCTGTTGGGCAGGAGGAAGCCGGTTACTTTCTATGTATTTCTCGATTTCGTGCGGGCGTTCGCCATAGCGCGGGCAACGGGCGTCCGGATGGTATCCCCGCAGACCAATCCGTCGGTACTGGCAATCGCGATACATGTGACCAGCCTCCCCGCAGTGATAGCACAACGGACTGTTGTCGGGGGCGCGCCATACTGTAGATTTGCGCGGACCAGGATGAAAGGGTGCTGGCGGATTCGTGCGGTGGATCGGACTTGGGGAGCGTCGAGAAATCCCAGCAGGCGGCTGCGAAAAACGGCCCGTCGACGGCGCGCAAGCCCGAAGAGCATCCGCGTACGAGAACGTGGGAGGTTCGGGTCGTGTTGGTGGCGAGGGATGAACCACTTTGCCGATTTCTTCTCGAATGACATCCGTAAGAACCGCGGCACTGGGAGGTGTCGGAGCCGATGCATAGGACTTCTGCAGTTCTTCTCGAACAATTTCTCGTATTAGCTCGGTAAGTGACTCCCTGTCATCATTTGCAGGTACGAGAGAGCACGCAGCAGTCATGGTGGTCTGGCGTTCATACTGCGAGAGCCGCTGCCGAAGCATACGTTCCATGGCTGTTGCCTCACGAACGAACTGAGAGACTGTTGTAGGAGGATTACGCACGAGGCCCGCGAAAAGCTGTTCCTTTACGCCTCGCATTAACAGACGCACCTTCTTGTCTTCTGGCATTAGTGGGTCGGCCCGACGGAACAATCGCGTCATGTCTTCGACGAACATGGCGACGGTTTCGTTTGGCATTTGGAACCTCGAAGACAGTGCCTGTTCGGCTCTTTCTTTCCTTTCGGGAGTGCAGAAGGCTTCGCATAGCAGTCGGTAAAACTCCTGCCAGCTGGTAAATGAGGCTTCGTGGTTCTCGTACCATACTCTCGCCGCGTCTAAAAGGGAAAAGTAGACGTTCTTCAACTTACGGCGATCGTCCCAGTCGTTAAAGGCGGCGACCCGGTCGAAATGGTCCAACCAGTCTTCAACGTCCTCAAAGGCGTCGCCATGGAACGGGTTAGGCGTGCGAGGCGCGTTGAGAATGCATGGTACGGGAGCATTTGGGATCACCTCGGTTTGGCTTGCGGTAGTTGTTGACATCTTCCTCACGGAGCTTGCCAGGGGACTGTATTGCGGTGGAAGACCTTGGAGGCGACGGCTGCTTCGATAGATTTCTGCCGTCCCCGAGGTACTGGCGTCGGTAGCTTCTGGTTCAGGACCCGTAGGCATACGATGGATGCGTACCCAGCACCTCCACCAGTTTGTCACGAGAGAAAAAGCCAGTCAGTCAGTTCTAAGCGAACAGCCGTTTACAGTTCGTGTTTGCAGCAGCTACCACGCACACTTCTTCTTCCTCGACCTCTAGCGTAACTAGTGCGTGCCAATATATATATATATATATATATATATATATATATATATATATATGGTTTTACATAGTCGTCATACCTTCGTTGTCACACAAACGTAACGATGTTGTCTAGTTAGTCCAATCGTCGTAACGCCAGCTTCTTCATCTGTCTATCGGAATGCTATCGTCATCAGGCCATCTTGGTCGTGGCATCGTCGTCATTCTCGCTTCTTCATCCGGTAATCGTCATACCATCGTCGCCACGCCATCGTCGTCATGCTCTCGTTGTTACACTCCATTGTCGCTCCACCCGCCGTGGTTGCTCAGTGGCTATGGTGTTGGGCTGCTGAGCACGACGTCGCGGGATCGAATCCCGGCCACGGCGGCCGCATTTCGATGGGGGCGAAATGCGAAAACACCCGTGTACTTAGCTTTAGGTGCACGTTAAAGAACTCCAGGTGGTCGAAATTCCCGGAGCACTCCACTACGGCGTGCCTCATAATCAGAAAGTGGTTTTGGCACGTAAAACCCCATAATTTTTTTTTCCATTGTCGCTCCATCTAATTCACTCCTTCTTCATCATTACATCATCACTGCGGACAGTCGTCGCGAAATGAGTTCTGCCGCAATTTATTTTTAGAAAACGCCGAACAAATGTGCATTTTGGGCTATACTTTCTTGCTCAATATAGCGAGGCACATTCGAGGACACTGTGTATAGTTTTTAAGACTTGTGTATCCTAACTGATTTGGAAAAGCTGAAATGAGCCTAAATCTGCGAACTCGCGAATCTGGCAGTGTTTAGTTCTGGCATCGCTATAACACGACAATATATTCGACGTACACATATTCAGAGTACTATGCCAGTTCCCCCCCATTAGATTCGCTGACGTGGAAGAGTGAGTGAGTGAGTGAGTGAGTGAGTGAGTGAGTGAGTGAGTGAGTGAGTGAGTGAGTGAGTGAGTGAGTGAGTGAGTGAGTGAGTGAGTGAGTGAGTGAGTGAGTGAGTGAGTGAGTGAGTGAGTGAGTGAGAACTTTACTAAGTTCTAGTAATTGTGTTTTTTTTTTGCGGCTGTGGCGGATTCTTCAGGGGAGTCTTCCTCCTTGTGCCTTCCCCGGAGGTCTTCACCCGCTGCTTCGTCCATCCTCTATCCCAATTGTCGACTGCCCTCGTCTAGGGCTCCGCTGGCCTCTGCTGTCCGTCGTTCACACCGCACTAGACCTAGCTGGAGAAACTACTGAAAGATGCATATGAAAATTTGCACCTCTTACTATCAGAATACACGACTTTGCAAGCCATCGTCTTTGGAAGCCACTGGACTTTAATTCATTCTCGATGAAAAAGTTGCGCCAGAACAAAAGCACAAGTGTTGAGGCTTAGGTCCACGCGTCAGCGTCTACGACTCCGCCTATCTAGCGCGTCGCTCACAGGATGAGAAGCACTTCCAAAAACTCAACCACTCCCATGGGAACGCTGGACCGACATTACGTGAAATGACGCTTGCATTTTCAATGATCTTCCATATTAGCTGCCAGGCTCATCAATCGCTCTGGCTAACACTTTGATGCCTACCTTTGGTACATGTCCACAACTTGTAGCAATGTTGACGCAAATAGCAAATGGACTATAGCCGCTGCTGTAAGCCTCTGTTGCTAGAACATATCACGCATCATCTGAATACAAATTTTTTTGAAGACGCAGGCATACTGGGCATGTCTTATGGGCACTGCTTGACATAGTTATATAAGTGCAACCACCTTGCAGCATTTAGGCGCATTTGGCTAATGTGTGTTTCTTACTCATCTCATTGGGTCTTATGTGACAAAGCCAGCATTTGACTGTTGTGTG
Source organism: Dermacentor andersoni (assembly GCF_023375885.2). Taxonomy (NCBI): domain Eukaryota; kingdom Metazoa; phylum Arthropoda; class Arachnida; order Ixodida; family Ixodidae; genus Dermacentor; species Dermacentor andersoni. Next base: position 52,388,360 of record NC_092814.1, on the reverse strand, counting down.
CCTATGCGTGTATTATTTCATCTTTGTGCATTCTTCATCTGTACGCGCCTGCCAATCTCCGACTGCATCTCGGTTTCGTGTACGCCTGTTCGGAACTGAGCGAGTAGGCGTACATTTCTGTACTCTGTAAACTGAGCGGTGGGCAACTTGTGCTCGCCTTAGCTCTATATTAAATTTTTTCTATTTAGGTAACTGCGATGTATATTTTCAGAACGTAGGAGGTTTCTTCTTCTGTTTCATAATTATTTTCTTGAGAAGCATTAGCTGTCTCCCATTCGTGGTTACTAAGTGTTCTTATTTTACATTTATTTCAAGAAAAACAAAAGAAGACAGACAACAGGGTGTCGGTTCGCCTAATACTGGCAGTAAGCTGGCTTTTCTGCCACTTTCATTTTTCATAGCCTTTGCTGATAGCATGACGATGAGTAAAACGAGAACAGGGTGAAATCAGGAGCCAACGTTTCGACAAGTTTCGACAAACTAACGTTTCCTCTTGTCGAAACGTTGGCTCCTGCTTTCACCTTGTTCTCGTTTTGCTCATCGTCCTGAATTTCCAACTCCCGCCTTCCCCGTGTTTTTGCTGATAGCATGAAGCTTATAGCTAATTTAATGCTCATTTATAAGTTTACGTTTGAATTCTTGAAAATTAATTTTCTTCTACGTTTTCGTTTTGGTTTCTCTTATTTTTTGTAATCTTGATAATCGGATGCAAAAACGGAAGTAAACTTTGGAATAAATATATTCCGCTGCTGGTTTGACGACCAGCATCATCAAAGCAATATTCTTATTTTCTACATAGCTCTTTTATCCACTTTTTGACTTTCCCCAGCAGAGAGAACAAGGTTAGGAATCTTGTGTCGAGGTCTCTGCCTTTTCATAAATTTTACTTGCATTGCTCCACTTTTGTATATCGATTTCTTATTATCATTCGCAAAGGCCGTATCACACCGGCTTCACGAAACATCAATGAAACTGCCCATCGTTTTCTGCAGTTTGCATCGAACTGCGGAAACAAAGTTAGGCGCTGTGGCCATGTCAACAGGAAATGGCCATGGTATACCAGAGAGCTGATGTAAAGTAGTATTGCGCGCGCAGCTGTGTCGTGTCCCATGGCGCCTATTCAGAGTGAACGACTGTCAGAGGGTACGCACAATTAGCCTTGCTCATTTGTCGCATCTAGCACGCTACCAACCGCGATGGAAACCAGACATTGCATGTAAATGATTCTGTATACATCGTCTAATATGGCCCTTTGAACTAATTGCCACCTGTTGTGACACACTGCTTGCCTATCATCTTGGCAGCCGGTGCTCCCCCTCTCCCCTCGTTCGTACGTGGTTGCCCTTGTGACAACCTGCAAAATTCCACGAAAATGCCAGTCCCTTTCCGTGGGTTGAATTGCTAAGTCCGGGGCCACGAAGCACCACGACGACTCCACTGACAGCCTTCAAAATTCCACTGAACCTATGACACCTTTGGTGGTATGCAGCTTGGACTTCTCCCGCGACGGAAGAGGAAGGCATTGGCATCCGCCTGCCTCGTTCCTGCCGACGATGGCTTGCCCAAGTGATTTAAGGCGGAACGAGCCCATTGTTAGAAGAGAGAGTCGCCACCAGCCACCCCGTCGGTCTGGTGCGCTCTCCGGCACCGCAAATTATATGCTATTTTCTGCTATATCTGTACATAATCTATAAAGCTTTTCGTCTCTTCTTCGTCTGCTCCAAGAGTCCGTCTCTCGTCCTCCACTCTGATATGCAGTACACGGCAGAACAAAATTAAGCTTTCAGGTTTCACTTTCTTCTAGCAAAAATAGCCGTAACACTAATCTGAGACGTGGGTATGCTATGTATATTTTCCTTTCTTTATTTCGAGCAGACGTTTTTGAAATCGCAGGAAGCGTGTAACGCAAGTGTGCCTCTTATGTTGATTAGCAGAAGGGGCGGTTACTATGAGTAAGTTGCTTGGTGGAGTAATCTTCAGCATATCAGCAACTTACAAGAGGCCTCTACTTTTGTATTTACAGATAGATCTTCAATAAATGGTAATTCCACACTCGATTTACTTGCCTTTATATTTTGCGCCATAAATAAAGAATCTTTAGTAATTATGAAATTAAATAGATTGCAATCAATTTTGTTGTATGAAAAAAGAAATATCTTTCTTAACTCGTCAGTACGATAGGACCCGTCAAGTGGCTGTACGATGATGTGCATATATGATCAGGGGAATCTTCAGTAAACGTCAGATGGTAGAGCACTCCTGCTTGTTTATTTGTGTGCCTTACATTGTCCCTGTCTTCAAAAAGCACCGCATCACAACTGCAATTGAAAGTTACGGGATGCGGATAAACATAATGAGAAACAAATAAAAAGCCGAATAAGCAGGCACATATTTAGCAAAGATACAGCTATAGCACAATAATGACAGACAGAGCACATATACGGAAGCAGGAACAAATTATAAGAAGACAGGAGAGGAGTGCAGCTATAGAAAGACGACTGAAGAAAAAGTGGGAAGCTCTGAACAGAAGGAATATAACACGTTTTGAAAGATATAAAGCTGGAGCAAGTGACAGTGCATTCCGTGGAGAGGTGGGTGTCTGCTGAAATAGGCGGCAAGGCGGAAGCTAGTACTTGCTATACTCTTCTGCAAACCCCGCAGTGAAACAGAAGCTAGTAGAAGCAAACATAAAATAATTCCATGAATGATTTTGAATAAAAAGTTGACGTCCGTTCCATTAGGTCTGCCGCAAAGTGACCCAAGTGTATAGGACGATTATTCAGACTTGAAAAGTTGTAGTTGCATGAAGTCAGGAGACGATGTTTATACTTTTTTCGAACACGCTGCATTAAAAGGCTATTCGAATTCCTTGCGCCATTCCACAGCACTACGGAATATTCAAGAAAGGGGAGATATATGTTAAGACGTACGATGAAACTACCAAAATTGTCCAAGATTATCTGTTTTAAACCATCAATTAGCGATGTGGATCTCATTCGTAACGTAAGTGACAAGTGAAGAGACCACACTAAAAGAAAAGTTCAATCTACGCAGCGCATAACCCATACATTGCTACCAAACCAAACTACTCACGCGTAGATAACAAAACTTGCAGATTCTCGCGAAGACCGCAGCAGTAACAGCGACAGCTAGATCATTACAATTTGGTTGCACACTAGGAATTGCTAAAAGCATTCGACGTAAGGCGGCAACCTGGTAAAAAACCCACGACACTGCGGTTTCTTTCTTTAATGTTTCTTATGTCTGTCTTGGCTTAAGGCTTATGTGTCTTTCGCGCAAACAAAACCTCTGACAACACGGCATCTGACCAGCACCATCGACTGTGACGCGCCTGCACGTGCGCCTAAGGTCTCGCCAGTCATGCAACACGGTCTTTTTTGTTAGTCAGCTTAATTGTTTGCGTGTATGTTTCTTTCTGTTTTTTATCATGCGGTAATACAAAAATATTATTAGTGTTCAAGAAACAAGTACAGAAATGACAAATTCTACAAGGACATCATACAAAATACCGAATCAGCAGTTCGCGACGCCTCTTCTTTTTCCTTACTTCTTCACAGCCGAACACGCGGCGTTACACGATGAGAAAGAAGCGCTTCCGCGTGTCCTCGTGCAGCTCATGCTCGTTCATCGAATCGCCATTTTCGAGCGGCAGCAATCGTTCGAGACGGACAAGAAGTTCTCCCTGTTTGTCTGGTGTCGCACGGCAACACTACCGACGGAAACCAACATTGCCATGGCCAGAGGATCCCCAACGCCGGAACACCGCCGAATGGCAAGAGGTACCGGCGTTGCCGAAGCCGCCGACCAGACCAAGCCGGGAGAACCTGGAGCTCCTACGCTGGGTCCTATCCCGCAACTACCTCTGCAGAACCACCGAAGGCTGCCTCGGCGCTACGGACAACGGAAGACATCTCCGTTAGCGCAGAAACAACGACGTGACGCAGACCAACTAGCAACGGGAATCGAGATCACCGCCTTCATCGAGGCCTCTGCACGTGAGGGCGACCAGCTACTGCAGCTGTGGATTCTGCTTCTGAAGCCGAATGAGCGGCGGCTTCCTCGACAGCCAAAACGCTCACTTTATCACCAAAGCACTGAAGCACCGAACAGCATCCTGGACACAATGCAGCTTTTCGAAAGCGCCGAGCCGGCCGGAGATTTACCGCCACCCTTACAGCAGGCATGTTGTTTTCGTGTTTTTCTGTCGCGTGATTTCTCTGTCACGATGAGGGCATATGAAAGTCGAGGTGCCGCCGTGCTTCACGTTCTCCCGGGCGGCCGTGCTACAGTCGAGGGCCCTGCTGCCTTGGAAAATGAGTTACGCCAACGGGCTCTTAGGCGCAAGTACATCTGCGAAATAGCCGAGGCTTCGAAGGAGGAGACGCGCCTGAAAGCTCAAATCGCCTACTCTAAGGTAGTTACGACAAACAAAGACAACCTGGTGACACTGAATACACACGGTGACATTGGCGATCTGAGGGATGATTTTGCTGAACAGAGCAAGCAGCACCTGTATTCTGGTGTCGTGGTCATCAGAGAAGCCAAGCCTACCAATAGAGAGAAGCTGGGTCTGTCGGCGATGGCTGCGAAGGGTGGAGCGTTAAAGCGCCTGGCTCTTGCTGATGCGTCAGAGGCACGCTGGAAATTTGCTAAAGGGTCGGTGAACAGGAGCTCTCCAGGATTTCATCATTGAAGAAGATCACAAAGGCCTGCAAGGCACTGGAATTCTTAAAAGCAGTACAAGACATATGTCAAGACGAGACTTTAGATTCTCAGTACAACACTGTTCTGGATCTTGAAAGTTTGAACCTGCCGTCATAATCCTGGAACTGAGGACATAAGAATGTGTATGTTATTTGGAGCTTTTACTTTGTAATTAAATAGCAGTAAGTTAATAATAATATACCAGCCTCCTGCCTGGCCTGAAGTACGTCAAGGACTTCGTCGTACCGTCTTTCATTGCGTGATACCCACGACGGTTGGGTTTCCTTCTGTGGAGGCTGGTACGGCTACCACACGCTGTGGTTGGACGAGGCGACTTTAAATTCCACTTAAATGGACGACGTTCGAACGTGTGAAGTAGTCTTCGTCGTAAAGGCTTTGTTTATCAGGAAGAGCTCACGACGTCTATTGGTATATTAGCGTACTCGCCCCGTAGAATCTTCCATAAAATGCTTAGCTGGACCTATTCGACGCATTAAAATAACAATAGAATGTGACGCGCCGGTCTCGGTCATGTCTCTCTTTGCTTCAAGCGTAGTTCGCAGTAAGCTGGACACGCTAACCTATAGATGAAACCATCGTCTTTGTCTGCCAAGATCACCACGGCCGCTCGATCACTTGCACGCACTGAAGAGCACAATTTTAAGCCGTAGAGCAAAATCTCCGTACAAATATTAAATAAAAAACTCGATTGCTCCAAATTTTACCTTCACCACTCATTCCTTCTTTCCTGCAATTATATGTGCGTACAATCACCCCATTCCTGGCGCATCCCTCATAAGTGGGTATGTGCCATATTTTGAAGGCTCGTCATCCTCATAATATAATCAGCCTTATCATAAACGCGATGAATAGGTGGACGTTTCACGAACACGCCTTAATAACGTGTACGGTACCAATAGCAAACCGCCATAATAACCATATATCTGAAATTGTTGTATGATTATATAAATATGCGGACAATGATTATCGGCGACACTAAGAAATAATTCGCCAATATCGCAGCAACGCTGTTAGTGGGACTCAAAGAGCTCGAAAGCACTATATGGGTGTTCTCACCTTGTCATGAAAAAAATATATATATATAGATCATTCAGCCAGTTTATATGTAAGGGAAACAGGCGCATATTAGAGTTGCGTTGCAGTCGCATTTTCAGGTGTTTTGATTTGTTAAATGCAAAGTGAAAATTGCTAGGCCCTCGTTTCCCATATGCTGAGAGGCGTTATATGAAATGCTTACAAATTTTTCCGAGTGCCCTGCACGAACCTAATGCGGATGTAGGGTTATACTTGGACAAAACCGACGCCATGCTATGCGTAATCTTGAGGGAAAATTTGAACTGTGTAATCTATAAACAGCCTTTGCGACAAATTACTTACTCGAGATTTGCAAAGCCCTACAAGACTATTATACAAAATTCCTTATAGCTTTGCCTAATCGCCTGGAAGAACGCAACGTGCCTCAAAGTTGCATTTTAAGCTAAGGAGGAATTCTTATGAAGGATGTGTGGGCGGAATATGAAGAAAATACGTTAAAGATGGGTTTTGCCAAAAGTTCTCAAATCAAGTCTTCGGAACTCTTTTACGGCCGTTATCTGCAATAAGTTTTAGTCTTAGGGGAACTGTACGTGGCACTGCGTTCATATTCGTTGGAATTGCGGGTGATGCTGGTGGTGAGATGTGGATAAATACGAACGTTATCGGTATCAAAATATTGTAGTACACATTTACAGCATACCCGTTTTCTGCCAAATTTCATGCGTGTTAGGAGGTTTACTGCATGTTTACCCGGAGTGTTCGGTGAAGTGTCGAGGCAAGTTATATAAGTTTTCTGGAGATAAGAGGCAGGCAATGGCTGATGTGTAGGCCAGGATAAGATCTGTGGAATAAATGAGGTCTTCGCAGTAAATTTATGCACTCAATCGCTCCGGATCCATATCAGTGTGTTATCAATAGCGCAGAATTTGCCCAACTTTCCTATAGAAGAACCTTATATATCTGCCACCAAGGTGATAATAATAAAAAAAAATGAGAGAACGCCCCGACTAAAGTGCATGTACCTTTAGTTTTCTGCGTATAAAATACACCCTTTGGCCGCAATATTCCTTCGCGAACTGTTTGAAAGCGTTATACAGCCGTTATCCGCTATGCTTCACAGCGTCCCTTAACAACACTACGTCACATTAAGTTTATATTTGGTGATAATAGTTGCATGTTAAATTTTATGCTGGGCGAAACGTTTATCGTTTAAATATGAACTGTGCAAGTAATAAAGGAATTCGGCTTATCCCCTTATTTTCACGCAATAGAAAAGGTCCATAGTAGGTTTCCCCTTGTCGGGCAAGTCAGCTTGTTTAGATTTCGTGGAAATACGGAGCAGGTTTAAAGGGCCATGGGTAAACACTGTTCATGGTGCGTGGGTAGTGAGGCCATTTGAGGAAATTACTTATGGAGCGTTCCTGCACTTTGCAAGGGTTTTTAAAGAAGGGCGCCTAATTTGCTTATACTGTATTGGAAGAAATATGCGACAGTCGCCGAGATAAGGTTTCGTGTAAAGAAGGAGTGAAGAGAGCGGCTCATGTTTATCAGAAATATACGATAACTAAGTTTTAGAATTCGTTGTACGCGGGTGGCGTTTCTACGCCCGTGTTTCAGATGTGAGTAGCGTTTTAAAGCCTGTGCTTTAATTACAGGCTACCGGCATTCGTAATGCAACCGCTCGGCAGAAACAGCTTCGCTGGCAACAGTGCTACCGTTTCTTCCTCTTGCCTATTTTTCTAGAAACAGAGCGGTAATTTTACGAGGTTACGTAAACACCTGAAGAAAGCTGATGTGAAATTCTGCGGATATGCTGACATACCTTAATGAGCTGTTCTTGCGCAGTTTCCTTTCTTTTTTTACATGACACACTAAGTCGTATAAGTGTGAGTAAAGCCGTAAATAAATCGTGTATTTTAGCAGAAAGCAGCAAAGGACATGCATGTTTGGGACTAAGTCCATTCTACTGGCATGTAAAGAAGACGTCCAGATATTTGCAAAGTACGAATAAACATCATCAGAACAACTGCGTCAATGTTTTAAGTCCTAACTGCACTCTACATTGTGTAGTGGTTGGCGTCGCAAGAATACCTGGAGCTTTCTCCAAGTGACTGCTTCTACCAATACCTCATGCGATGCTTGCGTCATCTGTTGCAGGCGTCACCATCTTGTCTATAACCATCATGAATCTTTCTAAAGAGTAAGAATTATCCAGAAAACTCTGTACTTCTCCCCAGCGTGGATCGGACCTCGTGTCGGTGACGTGTAATCCGTCAAGCTGCCGTTGGTGTTGTCACTGTCGTCCCTTCATCGTCGGCCTTGTTGATGACGTGGCTATGTCGCTGTGGTGCCGTCGCCGTTTCACTGGTGTCATTGCCGTCCCTTCATGAACTGAACTGAATTCTGGGGTATTACGCGCCAAAACCACAATTACGAGGCACGCGGTAATGGGCGACTCTGCGTTGATTTTGACCCCCAGGGGATCTTTAAGTTGCCCGCAATGCACGGGACCACGGCCGTTTTTGCCTTTCGCCCCTATCGCAATGCGGCCACCGCTGACGGGATTTCAGCACGGTAGCTCCTGCTTAGCAGCACAATACCCCAGCCGCTAAGCCACAGCGGCAGTTGACGTCCCTTCATCGTCGCCGTCGATGTTCGTCGTTGCAGTTTTCCTTGTTGTACCTTCTTTCTTTCTTTCTTTCTTTCTTTCTTCGTTTCTTTTTGTTTTTCTGTATGTGAACAACACCACCCTTTGTGACACTGGTAGGCCCGCCCGGATTGGTGGCACCACAGCCCAGATTGGTGGCACCGCAAATATAAAGGGAAAGATGACGTTCCCCTTTTTGCAAAAACTAAAAACCAAACGAAGACACAAACAAAAAATACAAAAACGAGCAACGACACTTCGCAATAAGTGACGCGTGATCAGGTTGCTACCAAAATTCCTAGCAGCGCCCGAAAGGCGGAGCACTATAGCAATAAAAAATATTGGACAATTACACAAAATAACGTTCGTAGTGTTATAGGCCGTACATATTTCATTAAATATTAGATTTTTTAAGATTAAATAACCAAACACGGAGTCACGCACGCACAGGCAAACATGTTGTCGAGCAAGCCACTCAGTAGGAGGAGGAGACTCAAGAAACCCACTTACAAAGCTTTCCCAGAACTTCCCGGTCAGGAGAGTGCTGCAGAGGCAGAATGGATGCAGGGGCGGAAGCTGGAAGCCTCCTCGCAGACACAGGCAACAAAGACGCTAATTTACATCGAAAAGCCCACGACTAGAAAGATAGGGGCTCCAGTTCTCCAGATACTTCTCTAGTTGAGCCCATTGTGAGTGAGGCTAAACAAGCCAGCCAGCATTCATGCATCGCACCTCTGGAGCAGAAAGAAAGCATGAATGCTAATGAAAGAGGCGTGACTGCCGAAGACGGCAGTCACGCCGTCAAAGGGCAGGCGCTGCATTTTTACGGCGAAGCTTTCTATGTCTCACTGATTCGTCCGTGAGCGCATGACAACACCTCTGTCGCGATTACCTGAGGTTCCCTGCTTGTCGGAGACAGCAAGTGCGCATGAACACGGGCTGGTCTTATGATCTGGAAAAAAAAAATCAAAGCCGCTTTCTTAAAGAAAGATGGTTTAACGTCTCACTACCTCGACAAACTGTATATATCTGGATTGCATTACGTGCGTCACGCAATGCATTCCCGGCCGTCACCATGGGTAGGCCGCGGGTGCAGCCACGGCAAAAGAAGAGGGTGCCGCACGCGAATGTAAGCGCGAGCGCGATCGTACCCGTAAGCCCGATCCCGTGTATCGGCAACGGCATGCAGAAGCCATGTGGGAGACGCTTGTGGAGTCGAGAGAAGGCAAATATACCTAGTAGCGAAGCTTCCATAGAAAACCATACGTTCAAAACATGGCGGTTCATCAGCGGTTCATGGGGCTTAGCGCGATCTTTACGAGGAGGGAACACTTCCGGTGGAAGAAAAAAAAAACAATGTGACGCCATATCCGTTAAAAACAGAAGTGACGTCATTTCGTTCTCAAAGGCACAAAATTTGTTTTGGTGGTCTGCCATTAGAGCAGGATAAATCGAAGGCACCGCCATTCGACTTGATGGGCGTTTCGAGCTTTCAGCGGGGAAAGTGATGCACGAAAAGCTCAGCCATGTGGGTGTCGAAATCGCACCCCTGAACAGAACATACTTTCTTTAGAGGCCGACGAAAACTTTAGGGGCAAAGTGCTGGTTCTATCGTTGGACGCCAAGCCCGTTGGCCTGAGCAGTCGCACGAAAGCAACTGAAGTAAGCATTTATCTGGCGCTCGTCACTCACTACTTTTGACTGAACAGGTTGAGAAAGCATGAAGCTATCCGTATCACTAAATTCAGACAAACGTCGACAAGCAAAAGTGCACAACTTGTCAGAGGGGCGTATTGTCACAGATGAACTTTGCGAGCGTGCCTTTCTGAACATTTCAAGAGCTACATTGCTTTGCAAACGATAGCGGCGTCAATGCCCCCTCTTACAATGGGCGCTGAAAAAATGGTATTTATTGATAATCATAAAATAAAATAGATTTGTCTTTTCTTTTACAGTGAACTCTCACTTGAGTGAACTTCGAGGGACCGAAGGAAATAGTTCACTTAAATGAAAGTTCACTAAACTGAATATTCACTATACCAACATAAGACATGGCATACAGAGTCAAAAGTTTAAAGTGCAATTCATGGAGCAAAATACATGGCATCCATAGTGTTAGAAATGTGTGAAATGGAATTTGTACATATCAACAAGTACAAGGTTCATAACAGTTATAATGCTGCCTTTCTCACTTAGAAAAAAATCTGTAATCTTCTTCTGCACTTGTACTTTTAAAGCACAGGAGGTAACAAAACTGTCCAAAGAGTCAATGTTTTTGTACACTTATTCTGGCACAGCTTGCTGTTCAGACACAAAGTCTCTCAACTTTCCAATGTACCCTGCAACCTCAGCTAGAGTTATAGGGCTTGAAAGTGGCTCAGCAGTTGCCTCTTCGCCTCTTCATCGCCTCTTCGTCTTCTTCGCCTCTTCTTCAAAAAAAAAAAAAAAAAAGAGACGACGACCCTGCCAGGACTAGCCGGTCGGAAAAAAAAAAAAAAACACCACGTGCTTTGTGGTGTGACAGATCGCCGCTTTGCTCTGATAGCATTGTAAGCGCCAGCGATGTTTCTTGTCCATGGCCTCTGAGATTACATGCTTGCTTCTTTTGTGCAGGCTATCTCGGAGGCCATGCCTCGTTGCCGTTCGTTTTCCGCGCTGCCGCTTTGCCCCAGGGGCACTGTAGCGCCAGCGACGTCACATTGCCGCTGGAGCGGCGGTTTGATGAGGGTGGGCATCGGTTCTGATCGTAAAAATAAGCCTTGGCCCTCGTAGCGAGTTCGTTAAACTGAAATATTGACTGTTCCGAAATTCGTTTAAGTGAAATATTTTTGTATAGACTCTATAAGAAAACTGCCGAGTATTTTTCAAAAGTTCGTTATTCTGAAATATTCGATAAACCGACGTTCGTACAACTGAGAGTTTACTGTATATACTCGTCACGTATATATAAAATTTATAAGGAATTTTATTTTCGTTGAGTGAATCTAACTGTGTCTCGCTTCAATTAAAGAAAACGCTCTTTTCTGTCCCAATGTTTGTTCCCTCCAAACATAGTCGCGCTTCTATCGCTGCTCCCACCCTTGCTGATGTCGGGGACAATTTGTTCTGAAGCGCTTTTCGCCCGAAGCTTCGCGACCTATTGGGATCGAGCTTGGTTGAGATGCCTACTGCTCTTGTGATCGTCAGCGTGTAAATCAGACCGATTACGTCTCGTTCAGATGCGGAAACGTTCCTGGCAGAAACTATGAAGACCTTGGCGTTGACGAAGCCACTGCACAGAAGCACGAGAAACGAGAACGTCTGACGCACCTTCGAGACGAGCAAAGAGAACCTGCAGCTTGTAGGCTGGCTCCTATTATGCAATTACCCTTGCGGAGTCGCCGAGACCTACGTCGGCGTTCTTGGCCGCGAAGACACTCCCCGCCAGCTCATCGCCAGCGAGCTGGGGCAGCGCAACTAACTACAGGAATCCAGCTCGCCGCGTTCGTCGAGGCAGCTGCATGTGGGGGCGACCAAGTGCTGCAGCTGCGGATCCTGCTTCCGAAGCAGAATTAGCGGCGACTTCCTCGAGAGCGAGAACGCTCATCGCATCACCAATGTACTGCAGCAGCGAACAGCGTGGTGGACACACTGCAACTTTTGGAATGCACCGAGCCATCGAGCGAAGCGCTACTCAAACTATGGGTCGTGTGCAAGCCTTTGTCCGCGCCGATTTCCATGGACCCTCAGCCAGTTGTGAGCTTATCCGCGCCCAGATGCCGAAATAACCTGACCGGTTGCTGCTCGCTGGCCCAAATCCATGTTCGCTTTTCACGCACCGCGAATGCGCATGGACTTGTGGAGCTGCTGAGTACCTCACATGCGCACAAGGCGAGACCACCCAGAAGGTCACTTCACCTCAAGCTGCCAGCACGACTGGCTTCCTGCTGCGCACCTGAGTCCCCTGTCTTTCCTGCAGCTGACACCAGGTCTTCTAGCCTTTTCCAGAACATCTGGTTGGGCATCGCGCAGGTCCGTGCTGCTGTAGTTGCACGCCTCGAGGATCCCGCAGGGGCTGCAAAAGTGCAGAATAGCGACATTGTTGACACCTTCCCAGTGATTGCTTTTATGGCTCAGGAGATATGCGAGCTGGGCAAACATCTGCCGCTCACCCTGGATCTATACCTGCTCAATCAGCGGCTTCAACGGAACTATCTCCACATCCCCCGCCTCCCAGCGGACAGCTACCGAGGCCGCTGCAACGATAGACAGTTTTAGTTACACGTACGTAGAGGCTTTGCGTACGTAGAGCTTCTACGTGTGAGCAGTGCGCATGCGTAGAACGTAGCGGGCGCGCGCGCGTCTCACCGACGTACGTGAGATTCAATTCTTTGCGTATGTTTCTTGCGCACGTAGACAGCTTCGCGCGGGATTCCGCAAGATCACGAACAAGCGATAGCGGGCGTTGCGCGCGCAGACGGCTCGCATCGAAACACGGCGACAGAATTGAATTGGCTACCGCCGTGTTCACATTTCCCGACAGATGGAGCTACGGGGTCCCTCTTGGCGTGCGTCGCGTACGTGTAGCTAAAAGCGTTTCAGATGGCGTGCACGTAAGGTACGTAGGCTTTTCACGTTTGCGTACGTGAAGCTTCTACGTACGTGTAACTAAAAGTGTCGAATGTCGTGGCCGCAGTCGAACCTGCGCCACCGCTCATTATGCAGATCTTAGAGCTCTTCACTGGCAAAATGTCTGAGCACACGGAGCAGGTGGGCGATGAAAATTTGAATGCAGTTGCACAGCCGTATGCAGCAGACGTCTACCAGGATGAACACGACAGGCTGAATCCAGTTACGCAGTCATTCTCCGACGAAGCGGACGAAGACGCCAAGAGAAAGAGCGTGTGTGCTCCCCGCGATCGCAGGAAAGACACGTGTCATTCCTGTGGGGTCCGTCCGAGGTCAAATTCATACTATGGAGAGCGTTCAAGCCGTGCAGCAACAACGATGGTGGCGACGAGTACGACGAGGAGCACTGCGCGCCGACCCAGAAGGATGATTCTCCGCCCCTGAAAGTGCATGCCTTGCTGAATTACAGGAAAGAGTCGAACAAACGGAAAATGGCGGAAGACAGCAAAATTAACAAGACACCGCCGCTATCGCCAAAAACTATAACCAACGTCACTACGTCATACTGTCCGCTGGCACTGTTACGCAGGCAAGTCGTCTCACGCTGGGACACCCTTTAAGCACCGTCTTGAAAAAGACGGACAAGTAAAGATCTTATCCTATTCGGTAAATGTATATTAGTAGTGTGGCGGTAATACGGCCGGAGATAACACCTAACGCGACAGGCGCAACTGTCGCAGGTGGTACGGAGGCGACCGTCTGGTTGTGCCTCATCTGCCTCATGAACTTCGTAGAAATACTGTGTATTTTCCATGATACATCGTCTGTTGGATGAGGGGATAGAAAATGGACCTGGAACGTTGAGGAAGCCTTGATGACACCGTGAGCTGTGGGCACAGTCATTTCGATCGCAAACAGTTTGTCTATTCATATAATAAGTTCACAAGAACCTGTAATACGTTAGTGAACTCGCCGGCTTCAGTTTTCACTATATTATTTTATTGCGCTTATTGGACACAATAAAGCGACTTCATTTGACGCGCAGGTATCGGAGATTTCTTTTTGGCCCTATGAGTAACCCGCCGAAAGCACGATACCTTAGCGTATCGTTGGCATCATCGCTGTACGCCGTACGAGGCACTCCCGCTAAATCACTTGCGCGCACTGAAGTGCACCGTTTCTATCTCGTTCAGCAATATTTCCATACCAACTGCTATAAAACAAAAATATAAATATCCAGCGTATATGATAGAAGCTTGCTCAAGCGAAGCATTCATGAAGTGGTTTAATGAATGCATCCTTGCCTAATTTTATGCCTACAGTTGTCCATATCTTAATCCAGGGCAACGTGCAGCTTCATGCAATGTTTTATATATGTGCCGCGCAGGTTTGTTACCTTAAATGCAGACGAATCAGAAGTACTTGATTACTTGTAATAATTTAGATTTTTCGTAGTTGTGAAATTGTACGGCTGCTGTTTTTACTCCGTAATGTTTAATAGTTATGGTTAAAATATGCCGACCCAGATGCCCAAGCTGTCTACCTGCTTGGGCCACTCGGTATGTCCTCTTGGCTGTGACACCGTCAGTTTCATGACGCCTTCGTGAATCCAGCTTCATCGTTTTACTCTCGTCATGCCGCGGTCGTCACGCCATCTACCCGGACCCAGAGACCCAACTTGTCCAGTAGCTTGGGCCACTAGGTATGGGCTTGTAGTCATGGTGCCGTCGTGGCCGTCATGCCAACTTTGTCATCCGACACTCGTCATGCAGTCGTCGTCTCGCCATCGTCGCAATACAGTCGCCATGCCTTCGATCTCACACTGCCGTAGTGATGGCGTCTTGTTAGTACAATGCCAGCCTCGTCATCTGTCTCTCGTAACACCATTGCCATCACGCCATCTTGGTCGTCGCATCGTCGTCATTCTCGCTTCTTCATCCGGTAATCGTCATACCATCGTCGCCACGCCATCGTCGTCATACAGTCCTCGTAATCTCATGGTCTTGATGTCGTCGTTGTCGCGTTGTCGTCGTTGTCGCGTTGTCGTCGTTATGTAATCGTTAAATTTTAAGAGTCGACATCTTATCGTCGTGAAGCTCTCGTTCTTACACTCCATTATCGCTCCATCTAATTCACTCCTTCTTCATCATTACATCGTCACTGCGGACAGTCGTCGCGAAATGAGTTCTCCCGCAATTTATTTTTAGAAAACGCAGAACAAATGTGCATCTGGGGCTATACTTTCTTGCCTAAGATAGCGAGGAACATTCGAGGACACTGTGTATAATTTTTAAGAATTCTGTAGCCTGATTTGGAAAAGCTGAAATGAGCCTAAATCTGCGAACTCGCGAATCTGACAGTGTTTAGTTCTGGCATCGCTACAACACGACAATATAATCGACGTGCACATATTCAGAGTACTATGCCAGTTCCCCTACATTAGATTCGCTGACGTGGAAGGGTGAGTGAGTGAGTGAGTGAGTGAGTGAGTGAGTGAGTGAGTGAGTGAGTGAGTGAGTGAGTGAGAACTTTACTGAGTTCTAGTAATCGTATTTTTCTGCGGCTGAGGCGGATTCTTCAGGGGAGTCTTCCTCCTTGTATCTTCCCCGGATCTGTTCACCCGCAGCTTCGTCCCTCCTCTATACCCATTCTCGGCTACCCTCAGTCCAGGGCTCCGCTGGCCTCTGTGGCCGTCGTTCACGCGGCACTAGACCTAGCTGGAGAAACTACTGAAAGATGCATATGGAAATGTGCACCACTTACTATCAGAATACACGACTTTGCAAGCCATCGTCTTTGGAAGCCACTGGACTTTAATACATTATTGATGAAAAAGTTGCGCCAGAACAAAAGCAAAAGTGTTGACGCTTAGGTCCACCTCCCCCTATCTAGTGCGTCGCTCACAGGATGAGAAGCACTTCCAAAAACTCAACCACTCCCATGGGAACGCTGGACCGACATCACGTGAAATGACGCTTGCATTTTCAATGATCTTCCATATTAGCCGCCAGGCTCATCAATTGCTCTGGCTAACACTTTGATGGCTAATTTGGTACATGTCCACAAATAGCTTATAGGAATGTTGACGCAAATAGCAAATTGGCTATAGCCGCTGCTGTATGCTTCTATTGTTAGAACATATCACGCATCATCTGAATACAACTTTTTTGAAGACGCAGGCATACTGGACATGTCTTATGGGCACCGCTTCATAGAGTTATATCAGTGCAACCCCCTTCCACCATTTAGGCGCATTTAGCAAGTGTGTGTTTCTAACTCATCTCATTGGGTCTTATGTGACGAAGCCGGAATTGGACTGTTGTGTGCCTATGCGTGTTTTATTTCATCTTTGTACATTCTTCATCTGTATGCGCCTGCCAATCTCCGACTGCATCTCGGTTTCGTGTACGCCTGTTCGGAACGGAGGGAGTAGGCGTACATTTCTGTACTCCGTAAAGTGAGCGGTAGGCAACTTGGGCCCGCCTTAGCTCTATATTCATTTTTTTTTCAATTTAGGTAGCTGCTGTGTATATATTGAGAACATGGGAGGTTTCTTCTTCTGTTTCATAATTATTTTCTTGAGAAGCATTAGCTGTCTCCCATTCATGGTTACTAAGTGTTTTTATTTCACATTTATTTCAATAAAAAGAAAAGAAGACAAACAACAGGGTGTCGGTTTGGCTAATATTGGCAGTAAGCTCGCTTTTCTGCCACTTTCATTTTTCATAGCCCTTGCTGATAGCATGACGATGAGCAAAACGAGAACAAGGTGAAAGCAGGTGCCAACGTTTCGACAAGTTTCGACAAGCTAACGTGTCCTCTTGTCGAAACGTCGGTCCTGCTTTCACCTTGTTCTCGTTTTTCTCATCGTCCCGAATTTGCAACTCCCGCCTTTCCCGTGTTTTTGCTGATAGCATGAATCATCATCATGATCATCATCATCATCATGATCATCATCATCATCATCATCATCCTAGTTACGCCCACTGCAGGGCAAAGGCCTCTCCCATACTTCTCCAACTACCCCGGTCATGTACTAATTGTCGCCATGTCGTCCCTGCAAACTTCTTGATCTCATCCGCCCACCTAACTTTCTGCCGCCCCCTGCTACGCTTCCCTTCCCGTGGAATCCAGTCCGTAACCCTTAATGACCATCGGTTATCTTCCCTCCTTATTACATGTCCTGCCCATGCCCATTTCTTTTTTTGATTTCAACTAAGATATCATTAACTCGCGTTTGTTCCCTCACCCAATCTGCTCGTTTCTTATCCCTTAACGTTACACCTATCATTCTTCTTTCTATAGCTCGTTGCATCGCCCTCAATTTAAGTAGAACCCTTTTCGTAAGCCTCCAGGTTTCTGCCCCGTACGTGAGTACTGGTAAGACACAGGTCTTATACACTTTTCTCCTGAGGGATAATGGTAACCTGCTGTTCATGATCTGAGAATGTCTGCCAAACGCACCCCAGCCCATTCTTATTCTTCTGATTATTTCAATCTCATGATCCGGATCAGCGGTCACTACCTGCCCTAAGTAGATGTATTCCCTTACCACTTCCAGTGCCTCGATACCCTATCGTAAACTGCTGTTATCTTCCAAGACTGTTAAACATTACTTTAGTTTTCTGCAGATTAATGTTTAGACCCACCTTTCGGCTTTGCCTGTCCAGGTCAGTGAGCATACATTGCAGTTGGTCCCCTGAGTTACTAAGCAAGGCAATATCATGAGCGAATCGCAAGTTACTAAGGTATTCCCCATTAACTCTTATCCCCAATTCTTCCTAATCCAGGTCTCTGAATACCTCCTGTAAACACGCTGCGAATAGCATTGGGGAGATTGTATCTCCCTGCCTGACGCCTTTCTTTATTGGGATTTTGTTGCTTTCCTTATGGAGGACTACGGTGGCTGTGGGGCCGCTATAGATATCTCATTATTTTTACATACGGCTCGTCTACACCCTGATTCCGCAATGCCTCCATGACTGCTGAGGTTTCGACTCAATCAAACGCTTTCTCGTAATGAATGAAAGCTATATATAAGAGTTGGTTATATTCCGCACATTTCTCTATCACTTGATTGATAGTGTGAATATGGTCTATTGTTGAGTAGCCTTTACGGAATCCTGCCTGGTCCTTTGGTTGACAGAAGTCTAAGGTGTTCCTGATTCTATTTGCGATTACCTTAGTAAATACTTTGTAGGCAACGGACAGTAAGCTGATCGGTCTATAATTTTCAAGTCTTTGGCGTCCCCTTTCTTATGGATTAGGATTATGTTAGCGTTTTTCCAAGATTGCGGTACGCTTGAAGTCATCAGGCATTGCGTATACAGGGTGGCCAGTTTTTCTAGAACAAT
Organism: Dermacentor andersoni; assembly: GCF_023375885.2. Classification (NCBI taxonomy): domain Eukaryota; kingdom Metazoa; phylum Arthropoda; class Arachnida; order Ixodida; family Ixodidae; genus Dermacentor; species Dermacentor andersoni. Next base: position 52,369,970 of record NC_092814.1, on the reverse strand, counting down.
CTGCCCACCACCCTTCAACAAATCTGCTGTGACCTGATACTCCCCAGCTGCCTTCCCCCTTTGCATAGCTCCCAAGGCTTTCTTTACTTCTTCCGGCGTTACTTGTGGGATTTCAAATTCTTCTGGAATATTCTCTCTTCCATTATCGTCGTGGGTGCCACTGGTACTGTATAAATCTCTATAGAACTCCTCAGCCACTTGAACGACCTCATCCATATTAGTAATGATATTAGTGGCTTTGTCTCTTAACGCATACATCTGATTCTTGCCTATTCCTAGTTTCTTCTTCACGGCTTTTAGGCTTCCTCTGTTCCTGAGAGCATGTTCAATTCCAACTTTATTGTACTTCCTTATGTCAGCTGTCTTACGCTTGTTGATTAACTTCAAAAGTTGTGCCAGTTCTGTTCTAGCTGTAGGGTTAGAGGCTTTCATACATTGGCGTTTCTTGATCAGATCTTTCGTCTCCTGCGATAGCTTACTGGTATCCTGTCTAACGGAGTTGCCACCGACTTCTATTGCAGACTCCTTAATGATGCCCATAAGATTGTCGTTCATTAGTTCAGCACTAAGGTCCTCTTCCTGTGTTAAAGCCGAATATCTGTTATGTAGCTTGATCCGGAATTCCTCTATTTTCCCTCTTACCGCTAACTCATTGATCGGCTCCTTATGTGCCAGTTTCTTCCGCTCCCTCCTCAAGTCTAGGCTAATTCGAGTTCTTACCATCCTACGGTCACTGCAGCGCACCTTGCCAAGCACGTCCACATCTTGTGTGATGCCAGGGTTAGCGCAGAGTATAAGGTCTAATTCATTTCTAGTCTCGTCATTCGGGCTCCTCCACGTCCACTTTCGGTATCCCGCTTGCAGTAAAAGGTATTCATTATCCGCATCTTATTCGGTTCTGCAAGGTCTACTAATAACTCTCCCCTGCAATTCCCAGTGCCTATGCCATATTCCCCCACTGCCTTGTCTCCAGCCTGCTTCTTGCCTACCTTGGCATTGAAGTCACCCATCAGTACAGTGTATTTTGTTTTGGCTTTACCCTCGTCTTCATGACTGGATGTAGGGGCGTACACCTGTACGACCTTCAATTTGTGCCTCTTATTAAGGTTCACAACAGGACCTGCCACCCCCTCGTTAATGCTATACAATTCCTGTACGTTACCAAATATATTCTTATTAATCAGCAGGCCAGGGTAGCACAGGACGTGCCCGCTTTTTAGCACTGGATATGCTTCTTTTGTCCTCCTAACTTCACTGAGCCCTATTATATCCCATTTACTGCCCTCTAATTCCTCCAATAGCACTGCTAGACTCGCCTCACTAGGTAACGTTCTAGCGTTAAACGTTGCCAGCTTCATATTCCAATAGCGGCCTGTCCGGATCCAGGGATTCTTAGCACCCCCTGCTGCGTTGCAGGTCTGACCGCCGCCGTGGTCAGTTGCTTCGCAGCGGTTGGGGACTGAGGGGCCGGGGTTTGATTGTAGTGTTCATATGGGAGTGGCCAAGTACCGAACCAGGGTGGCAATCCTGCTCTGGTGAGGAAGCGCGTTACCGGTTTTCATCACCGGGATCAGGCCGCACTCCAGGCCTGTTTGTGCAATTGTATCAACACGCAAAATTTTTTTTAGTCCGGTGGAAATTGCGCGGCACCGGGATTCGAACCACGGTCCTCTTGCACGCGAGGCGGATGCTCTACCTCTACGCCACCGCTGCAGAACTAAATTAGCTATAAGCTTCATGCTTATAGCATCAAGCTTATCGCTAATTTAATGCTCAATTATAACTTTACGTTTGAATTCTTGGAAAATAGTTTTCTTCTACGTTTTCTTTTTGGTTTCTCTTATTTTTTTTTCTTCATTTTCTCGTGCAAAAACGGAAGTAAACTTTGGACTAAATATATTCCGCTGCTGTTTTGACGACCAGCATCATCAAAGAATATTCTTATCGTCTAGATATCTCTTTTGTCCACTTTTTGACTTTCCCCAGCAGAGAGAACAAGGTTAGGAATGTTGTGTCGAGGTCTCTGCCTTTTCATAATTTTACTTGCATTGCTCCACTTTTGTCTATCGATTTCATATTATCAATCGCAAAGGCTGTATCACACCGGCTTCACGAAACATCTATGAAACCGCCCATCGTTTTCTGCAGTTTGCATCGAACTGCGGAAACAAAGTTAGGCGCTGTGGCCATGTCAGCAGGAAATGGCCATGGTATACCAGAGAGCTGATGTAAAGTAGTATTGCGCGCGCAGCTGTGTCGTGTCCCATGGCGCCTATTCAGAGTGAACGACTGTCAGAGCTTACGCACCATTAGCCTTGCTCATTTGTCCCATCTAGCACGCAACCAACCACGATGGAAACCAGACATTGCATGCAAATGATTCTGTATACATCGTCTGATATGGCCCTTTGAATTAATTGCCACCTGTTGTGACACACTGCGTGCCTATCATCGAAACAACCGGTGCTCTCCCCCCTCCCCTCTTTCTTCTGACGTGGTTGCCCTTCTGACAACCTGCAAAATTCCACGAAAATGCCAGTCCCTTTCCGTGGGTCGAAGTGCGAAGTCCGGGGGCGCAGAGCACCACGACGACTCTACTGACAGCCTTGGTGGTATGCAGCTTGGACTTCTCCCGCGACGGAAGAGGAAGGCATCAGCATCCGCCTGCCTCGTTCCTGCCGACGATGGCTTGCCCAAGTGATTTAAGGCGGAACGAGCCCATTGTTAGAAAAGAGAGTCGCCACCAGCCACCCCGTCGGTATGGTGCGCTCTCCGGCACCGCAAACTGTATGCAATTTTCTGCTATATCTGTACATAATCTATAAAGCTTTTCGTCTCCTCTCCGTCTGCTCCAAGAGTCCGTCTCTCGTCCTCCACTTCGATATGCAGTACACCGCAGAACAAAATTAAGCTCTCAGGTTTCACTCTCTTCTAGCAAAAATAGCCGTAACACTAATCTCAGACTTGGGTATACTATGTACATTTTCTTTTCTTTAATTCGAACAGACGTTTTTGAAATCGCAGGAAGCGTGTAACGCAAGTGTGCCTCTTATGTTGATCAGCAGAAGGGGCGGTTACTATGAGCAAGTTGCTTGGCGGAGTAATCTTCAGCATATGAGCAACTTACAAGAGGGCTCTACTTTTGTATTTACAGATTGATCTTCAATAAATGGTAGTTCGACACTCGATGTACATGCCTTTATATTTTGCGCCATAAATAAACAATATTTAGTAATTATGAAATTAAGTAGATTGCAGTCAATATTGTTCTATGAAAAAAGAAATTTCTTAACTCGTCAGTACGATAGGACACCTCAAATGGCTGTACGATGATGTGCATATATAAACAGGGGAAACTTCAGTAAACGTCAGATGCTAGAGCACTCCTGCATGTTTATTTGTGTGCCTTACATTGTCCTTGTCTTCAAAAAGCACCGCATCACAACTACAATTGAAAGTTACGGGATGCAGAAAAACATAATGAGAAACAAATAAAAAGCCGAATAAGCAGGCACATATTTACCAAAGGTACAGCTATAGCACAATAATGAGAGACAGAGAACATATGCAGAAGTAGGAACAAATTATGAGAAGACAGGAGAGGAGTGCAGCTATAGAAAGACGACTGAAGAAAAAGTGGGAAGCTCTGAACAGAAGGAAGATAACACGTTTATAAAGATATAAACATGGAGCAAGTGACAGTGCATTCTGTGGAGAGGTCGGTGTCTGCTGAAATAGGCGGCAAGGCGGAAGCTATTACTTGCTATACTCTTCTGCAAAAGCCACAATGAAAGAAGCTAGTAGAACCGAATATAAAATAATTCCATGAATGATTTTGCATATAAACAGGACGTCCGATCGGTTACGTCTGCCGCAAGGTGACGCAAGTGTATACGATGATTACTCAGACTTGAAAAGTTGTAAGTGCATGAAGTAAAGAAACGGCGTTTATACATGAACTCAAGAACTTTTCCCGAACACGCTACATTAAAAGGTTATTCGAATTTCTTGCGCCATTCCACACCACTGCGGAAAATTCAAGAAAGGGGAGATATATATTAAGAGATACGACGAAACTATCAAAATTGCCCAAGATTATCTGTTTTAAACCATCATTTAGCGGTGTGGATCTCATTCGTAACCTAAGTGATAAGTGAAGAGACCACACTAAAGCAAAAATTCAATCTACGCAGCGCATAACCCATACATTGCTGCCACACCAAACTGCTCACGCGACAATAACAAAACTTGCAGATTCTCGCGAAGACCGCAGCAGTAACAGCGACAGCTAGATCATTACTACGCGCTTTATTACACGCAATTTTTTCGCACACTAGGTATTGCTAAAAGCATTCGAAGTAAGGCGCCAATCTGGTAAAAAACCCACGACAGTGCGCTTTCTTTTTTTAATGTTTCTTATGTCTGTCTTGGCTTATGGCTTATGTGTCTTTCGCGCAAACTAGACATCTGACAACACGGCATCTGACCAGCACAGTCGACTGTGACGCTGCACGTGCGAGTAAGGTGTCGCCAGAGATGCAACATAGTTTTTTTTGTTCGTTAGCTTAATTGTTTGCGTGTATGTTTCTTTCTGCTTTTTTATCATGCGCTAATGCAAAAATATTATTAGTCTTCAAAAAAGAAGTAAACAAATGACAAATTCTACAAGGACATCATAGGAAATACCGAATCAGCAGTTTGCGAAGCCTCTTCTTTTTCTTTACTTCTTCACAGCCCAACACGCGGCGTTCCACGATGAGAAAGAAGCGCTTCCGCGTGTCCTCGTGCAGCTCGTGCTCGTTCATCGAATCGCCCTTTTCCAGCGGCAGCAATCGTTCGAGACGGACAAGAAGTTCTCCCTGTTTGTCTGGTGTCGCACGGCAACACTACCGACGGAAACCAACATTGCCATGGCCAGAGGATCCTCAACGCCGCGACACCGCCGAATGGCAAGACGTACCGGCGTTGGCGAAGCCGCCGACCAGATGCACGAGCAACGAAAACGTCCAACGCGCATTCGTGTCAAGCCGGGAGAACCTGGAGCTCCTACGCTGGGTCCTATCGCGCAACTACCTGTGCAGAACCACCGAAGGCTGCCTCGGCGCTCCGGACAACGGAAGACATCCCCGTTAGCGCAGAAACAACGACGTGACGCAGACCAAGTAGCAACGGGAATCGAGTTCATCGCCTTCATCGAGGCCTCTGCACGTGAGGGCGACCAGCTACTGCAGCTGTGGATTCTGCTTCTGAAGCCCAATGAGCGGCGGCTTCCTCGACAGCCAAAACGCTCACTTTATCACCAAAGCACTGAAGCACCGCACAGCATCCTGGACACAATGCAGCTTTTGGAAAACGCCGAGCAGGCCGGAGATTTACCGCCACCCTTACAACAGGCATGTTGTTTTCGTGTTTCTCTGTCACGTGATTTCTCTGTCACGACGAGGGCATATGAAAGTCGAGGTGCCGCCGTGCTTCACGTTCTCCCGGGCGGCCGTGCTAGAGTCGAGGGCCCTGCTGCCTTGGACAACGAATTACGCCAACGGGCTCTTAGGCGCAAGTACATCTGCGAAACAGCCGGGGCTTCGAAGGAGGAGACGCGCCGGAACGCTCAAATCGCCTACTCTAAGGTAGTTACGACAAACAAAGACAACCTGGTGACACTGAATACACACGGTGACATTGGCGATCTGAGGGATGATTTTGCTGAACAGAGCAAGCAGCACCTGGATTCTGGTGTCGTGGTCATCAGAGAAGCCAAGCCTACCAATACAGAGAAGCTGGGTCTGTCGGCGATGGCTGCGAAGGGTGGAGCGTTAAAGCGCCTGGCTCTTGCTGTCGCGTTAGAGGCACGCTGGTAATTTGCTAAAGGGTCTGTGAACAGGAGCTGTCCAGGATTTCATCATTGAAGAAGGAGACCACAGAGGCCTGCAAGGCACTGGAATTCTTAAAAGCAGTACAAGACGTATGTCAAGACGAGACATTAGATTCTCAGTACAACACTGTTCTGGATCTTGAAAGTTTGAATCTGCCGTCATGATCCTAGAACTGAGGACATAAGAATGCGTATGTTATTTGCAGCCTTTACTTTGTAATTAAATATTGGTAAGTTAATAATAATATATAACAGCCTCCTGCCTGGTCTGAGGTACGTCAAAGACTTCGTCGTACTGTCTTTCATTGCGTGGTACCCACGACGGTTTGGTTTCCTTCTGTGGAGGCTGGGACGGCTACCGCACGCTGTGGTTGGACAAGGCGACTTTAAGTTCCACTTAAAATGACGACGTTCGAACGTGTGACGTAGGCTTCGTCGTAAAGGCTTTGTTTATCAGGAAGAGCTCACGAGGTCCATTGGTATATTAACGTACTCGTCCCATAGAATCTTCCATAAAATGCTTAACTGGACCTATTCGACGCAATAAAATAACAATAGAATGTGACGCGCCGGTCTCGGTCATGTCTCTTTCTGCTTAAAGCGTTGTTCGCAGTGAGCTCGACACTGTAACCTATGGATGAAACCATCGTCTTTGTCTGCCAAGAGCACCACGGCCGCTTGATCACTTGCACGCACTGAAGAGCGCAATTTCAAGCAGTAGAGCAATATCTCCGTACAAATATTAAATAAAAAACTCGATTGCTCCAAATTTTACCTTCACCACTCATTCGTTCTTTCCTGCAATTATATGTGCGTACAATCACCCCATTCCTGGCTCATCCCTCATAAGTGGGTATGTGCCATATTTTCAAGGCTCGTCATCCTCATAATATAATCAGCCTTATCATAAACGCGATGAATAGGTGGATGTTTCACGAACACGCCTTAATAATGTGTACGGTACGAATAGCAAACCGCCATAATAACAATATATCTGAAATTGTTGTATGATTATATAAATATGCGGACAATGATTATCGGCGATACTAAGAAATAATTCGCCAATATCGCAGCAACGCTGTTAGTGGGACTCAAAGAGCTCGAAAGCACTATATGGGTGTTCTCACCTTGTCATGAAAAAAAAATATATATATAGATCATTCAGCCAGTTTATATGTAAGGGAAACAGGCGCATATTAGAGTTGCGTTGCAGTCGCATTTTCAGGTGTTTTGATTAGTTAAATGCAAAGTGATATTTGCTAAGGCCTCGTTTCCCATATGCTGAGAGGCGTTATATGAAATGCTTACAAATTTTTCCGAGTGCCCTGCACGAACCTAATGCGGATGTAGGGTTATACTTGGACAAAACCGACGCCATGCTATGCGTAATCTTGAGGGAAAATTTGAACTGTGTAATCTATAAACAGCCTTTGCGACAAATTACTTACTCGAGATTTGCAAAGCCCTACAAGACTATTCTACAAAATTCCTTATAGCTTTACCTAATCGCCTGGAAGAACGCAACGTGCCTCAAAGTTGCATTTTAAGCTAAGCAGGAATTCTTATGAAGGATGTGTGGGCGAAATATGAAGAAAATACGTTAAAGATGGGTTTTGCCAAAAGTTCTCAAATGAAGCCTTCGGAACTCTATTACGGCCGTTATCTGCAATAAGTTTTAGTATTAGGGGAACTGTACGTGACACTGCGTTCATATTCGTTGGAATTGCGGGTGATGCTGGTCGTGATATGTGAATAAATACGAACGTTATCGGTATAAAAATATTGTAGTACAAATTTACAGAATACCCATTTTCTGCCGAATTTCATGCGTGTTTGGAGGTTTACTGCATGTTTACCCGGAGTGTTCAGTGAAGTGTCGAGGCAAGTTATATAAGTTTTTTGGAGATAAGAGGCAGGGAATGACTGATGTGTAGGAGAGGATAAGATCTGTGGAATAAATGAGGTCTTCGCAGTAAATTTATGCACTCAATCGCTCCGGATCCATATCAGTGTGTTATCAATAGCGCAGAATTTGCCCAACTTTCCTATAGAAGAACCTTATATATCTGCCACCAAGGTGATAATAATAAAAAAAAATGAGAGAACGCCCTGACTAAAGTGCATGTACCTTTAGTTTTCTGCGTATAAAATACACCCTTTGGCCGCAATATTCCTTCGCGAACTGTTTGAAAGCGTTATACAGCCGTTATCCGCTATGCTTCACAGCGTCCATTAAGTTTATTAAGTTTAAGTTTATAAGTTGAAGTTTACATTAAGTTTATATTTGGTGATAATGGTTTAATTTAATGCTGGGCGAAACGTTTATCGTTTACATACGAACTTTGCAAGTAATAAAGGAATTCTGCTTATCTCCTTATTTTCATGCATTAGAAAAGGTTCATAGTAGGTTTTCCCTTGTCGGGCAAGTCAGCTTGTTTAGATTTCGTGGAAATACGGAGCAGGTTTAAAGGACCATGGGTAAACACTGTTCATGGTGCGTGGGTAGTGAGGCCATTTAAGGAAATAACTTATGCAGCGTTCCTGCACTTTGCAAGGGTTCTTAAAGAAGGGCGCCTAATTTGCTTATACTGTATTGGAAGAAATATGCGACAGTCGCCGAGATAAGGTTTCGTGTAAAGAAGGAGTGAAGAGTGCGGCTCATGTTTATCAGAAGTTATACGATAACTAAGTTTTAGAATTCGTTGTATGCGGGTAGCGTTTCTACGCCCGTGTTTCAGATGTGAGTAGCGTTTTAAAGCCTGTGCTTTAATTAAAGGCTACCGTCATTCGTATACATATATATATATATAATGCAACCGCTCGACAGATACAGCTTCGCTGGCAACTGTGCTACCGTTTCTTCCTCTTGCCTATTTTTCTAAAAACAGAGTGTTAATTTTACGAGGTTACGTAAACACCTGAAGAAAGCTGATGTGACCTTCTGCGGATATGCTGACATACCTTAATGAGCTGTTCTTGCGCAGTTTCCTTTCTTTTTTTACATGACACACTAAGTCGTATAAGTGTGAGTAAAGCCGTAAATAAATCGTGTATTTTAGCAGAAAGCAGCAAAGGACATGCATGTTTGGGACTAAGTCCATTCTACTGGCATGTAAAGACGACGTCCAGATATTTGCAAAGTACGAATAAACATCATCAGAACAACTGCGTCAATGTTTTAAGTCCTAACTGCACTCTACATTGTGTAGTGGTTGGCGTCGCAAGAATACCTGGAGCTTTCTCCAAGTGACTGCTTCTACCAATACCTCATGCGATGCTTGCGTCTTCTGTTGCAGGCGTCACCATCTTGTCTATAACCACCATGAATCTTTCTAAAAAGTAAGAATTATCCTTAAAACTCTCTACTTGTCCCCAGCGTGGATCGGATCTCGTGTCTGTGACGTGTAATCCGTCAAGCTGCCGTTGGTGTCGTCACTGTCGTCCCTTCATCGTCGGCCTTGTTGATGACGTGGCTATGTCGCTGTGGTGCCGTCGCCGTTGCACTGGTGTCATTGCCGTCCCTTCATGAACTGAACTGAATTCTGGGGTATTACGCGCCAAAACCACGATTACGAGGCACGCGGTAATGGGCGACTCCGCGTTGGTTTTGACCACCAGGGGATCTTTAAGTTGCCCGCAATGCACGGGACCACGGCCGTTTTTGCCTTTCGCCCCTATCGCAATGCGGCCACCGCTGACGGGATTTCAGCACGGTAGCTACTGCTTAGCAGCACAATAGGCCAGCCGCTAAGCTACAGCGGTAGTTGACAACCCTTCATTGTCGCCGTCGATATTCGTCGTTGCAGTTTTCCTTGTTGTACTTTCTTTCTTTCTTTCTTTCTTTCTTTCTTTCTTTCTTTCTTTCTTTCTTTCTTTCTTTCTTTCTTTCTTTCTTTCTGTCTTCGTTTCTTTTTGTTTTCGTGTATGTGAACAACACCGCACTTTTTGACACTGGTCGACCCGCATTGCACGCACGCCTGGTCATCTCTCGGGGGAGAGGTACAGCCCAGATTGGTGGCACGGCAAGTCAAAATGGAAAGATGACGTTCCTGTTTTTGCAAAAACTAAAAAGCAACAAACGAAGACACAAACATAAAATACAAAAACGATCAACGACACTTCGCATTAAGTGACGCGTGATCAGGTTGCTACCAAAATTCCTAGCATCGCCCGAAAGGCGGAGCACTATAGCAATAAAAAATATTAGACAATTACAGAAAATACCGTTCGTAGTGTTATAGGCCGTACATATTTCATTAAATATTGGATTTTTTACGATTAAATAACCAAGCATGGAGTCACGCACGCACAGGGAAATATGTTGTCGAGCAAGCCACTCAGTAGGAAGAGGGGACTCAAGAAACCCACTTCCAAAACTGTCCCAGAACTTCCCGGTCAAGAGAGTGCTGCAGGGGCAGAACGGATGTAGCGGCGGCAGCTGGAAGCCCCCTCGCAGAGACCGGCAAAAAAGACGCTAATTTACAACGAAAAGCCCACGAATAGAAAGATATGGGCCCCAGTTCTCCAGATACTCCTCTAGTTGAGTCCATTGTGAGTGAGGCTAAACAAGCCAGCCAGCATTCAAGCATCGCACCTGTGGAGCAGAAAGAAAGCATGAATGCCAATGAAAGAGGCGTGACTGCTGAAGACGGCGAGAGGCACTTACTTAATATGGGCGATATTGCAGACCTTGACACAACTGCTGCTGATAAGGAAGATAGTGCTGCTCAAGATTCTGCTGTCAAAGATAGAAATGAGGCCGCTGAAACCTGCCGAAGCAGCGAAATGTTGACAGACGCTGGCGTCTCTTCTGGCGCTGGAATAGCTTGTAAACAAGCTTGCAGCCGCGAGGAAGACACTCTTGGAAAATACGGACCCGCAAGCATCCCATCGTCACGGCCGAATGCAGTAGTGCCAAATCTATTTGATGATTTTTTGTGCGCACTCTGCACGTATATATCCCGAGCTGCTTTGACGTCGTCAGCGGTCCTGCCATCGTGGTTTTTCCGCTGATCTGCGCACTAGGCGAATGAAATGGAACTGAATACTCTCCATCCAACTACCTCGACAAACTGTATATATCTGCATTGCATTACGTGCATCATGCAATGCATTCCCGGCCGTCACCATGGGTAGGCCATGGGTGCAGCCACGGCAAACGAAGAGGCTGCCGCACGCGAACGTAAGCGCGAGGTCGATCGTACCCGTAAGGCCAATCCCGTGTATCGGCAACGGCATGCACAAGCCATGTGGGAGACGCTTGTGGAGTCGAGACAAGGCAAATACACCTGGTAGCGAAGCTTCCATAGAAACCCATACGTTCAAAACATGGCGGTTCATCAGCGGTTCATGGGGCTTATAGCGCAATCTTTACGACGAGGGAGCACTTCCGGTGGAAGAAAAAAAAAACAATGTGAAGCCATATCCGTTAAAAACAGAAGTGGCGTCATTTGGTTCTTTAAAAGCACAAAATTTGTTCTGGTGGTCTGCCATTAGAGCTGTATAAATCGAAGGCACCGCCATTCGACTTGATGGGCGTGTCGAGCTTTCAGCGGGGAAAGCGATGCACGAAATGCTCAGCCATGTGGGTGTCGAAATCGCACACCTGAACAGAACATCCTTTTTTTGGAGGCCGACGAAAACTTTAGGTGTAAAGTGCTGGTTATATCGTCGGACGCCAAGCCCGTTGGCCTGAGCGGTCGCACGAAAGCAACTGAAGTAAGCAATTATCTGGCGGTTGTAACTCACTACTTTTGACTGAACAGGTTGAGAAAGCATGAAGCTATCCGTATCACTAAATTCAGACAAACGTCGACAAGCAAAAGTGCACAACTTGTCAGATGAACTTTGCGAGCGCGCCTTTCTGAACACTTCAAGAGTTACATTGCTTTGCAAACGATAGCGGTGTCAACGCCCCCTCTTACAATGGGTGCTGAAAAAGGTTATTTATTTATAATGATAAAATATAATACACTTGTCCTTTCTTTACTCAGCACGCATATATAAAATTGATAAGGAATTTTATTTTCGTTGAGTAAATCTAACTGTGTCTCGCTTCAATTAAAGAAAACGCTCTTCTCTGTCCCAATGTTTGTTCCCTCCAAACATAGTCGCGCTTCTATCGCTGCTCCCATAACAACTCTTACTGATGTCGGGGACAATTTGTTCTGAAGCGCTTTTCGCCCGAAGCTTCGCGACCTATTGGGATCGAGCTTGGTTGAGATGTCGACTGGTCTTGCGATCGTCGTCGTGTAAATCAGACCGATTACGTCTCGTTCAGATGCGGAAACGTTCCTGGCAGAAACTATGAAGACCTTGGCGTTGACGAAGCCACTGCACAGAAGCACGAGAAACGAGAGCGTCTGACGTACCTTCGAGACAAGCAAAGAGAACCTGCAGCTTGTAGGCTGGCTCCTATTACGCAATTACCCTTGCGGAGTCGCCGAGAGCTACGTCGGCGTTCTTGGCCGCGAAGACACTCCCCGCCAGCTAATCGCCAGCGAGCTGGGGCAGCGCAACTAACTACAGGAATCCAGTTCGTCGCGTTCGTCGAGGCCTTTGTATGTGGAGGCGACCAAGTGCTGCAGCTGCGGATCCTGCTTCCCAAGCAGAATTAGCAGCGACTTCCTCGAGACCGAGAACGTTTACCGCATCACCAATGTACTGCAGCAGCGAACAGCGTGGTGGACACACTGCAACTTTTGGAATGCACCGAGCCATCGAGCGAAGCGCTACTCAAACTATGGGTCGTGTGCACGCCTTTGTCCGCGCCGATTTCCATGGACCCTCAGCCAGTTGTGAGCTTATCCGCGCCCAGATGCCGAAATAACCTGACCGGTTGCCGCTCGCTGGCCCAAATGCATGTTCGCTTTTCACGCACCGCGAATGCGCATGGACTTGTGGCGCTGCTGAGCACCTTATATGCGCACAAGGCGAGACCACCCAGAAGGTCACTTCACCTCAAGCTGCCAGCACGACTGGCTTCCTGCTGCGCACCTGAGTCCCCTGTCTTTCCTGCAGCTGACACCAGGTCTTCTAGCCTTTTCCAGAACATCTGGTTGGGCATCGCGCAGGTCCGTGCTGCAGTAGTTGCGCGCCTCGAGGATCACGCAGGGGCTGCAAAAGTGCAGAATGGCGACATTGTTGACACCTTCCCAGTGATTGCTTTTATGGCTCAGGAGATATGCGAGCTGGGAAAACATCTGCCGCTCACCCTAGATCTATACCTGCTCAATCAGTGGCTTCAACGGTACTATCTCCACATCCCCCGCCTCCCAGCAGCCAGCTACCGAGGCCTCTGCAACAATTTCATGGCCGCAGTCGAACCTGCGCCACCGCTCAATATGCAGATCTTAGAGCTTTTCACTGGCAAAATGTCTGAGCACACGGAGCAGGTGGGCGACAAAAATTTGAATGCAGTTGCACAGCCGTATGCAGCAGACGTCAACCAGGATGAACACGACAGGCTGAATCCAGTCACACAGCCATTCTCCGACGAAGCGGATGAAGACACCAAGAGAAAGAGCGTGTGTGCTCCCCCGCGATCGCAGGAAAGACACCTGTCATTCCTGTGGGGTCCGTTCGAGGTCAGATTCGTCCTATGGAGAGCGTCCAAGCCGTGCAGCGACAACGATGGTGGCGACGAGTACGACGAGGAGCACTGCGCGCCGACCCAGAAGGATGATTCTCCTCCCCTGAAATTGCATGCCTTGCTGAATTACAGGAAAGGGTCGAATGATCGGAAAATGGCAGAAGAGAGAGAAATTGACGACAACACACCGCCGCTGTCGCCAAAAACTATAACCAACGAGACTACGTCAGACTGTCAGCTGGCATTGTTACAGAGAGCGATCCGGAAGACAATGACGACGCGAGCATGTTCCCAACCCAACACTCGCCGTCCCTTCTCGATATGGCCAGATTGATCGGCTCGCCAGTCGTCAAAAGCGGCAGAAAGATGTCGAACAAGCCACAGAGGAGGAGAATGAGCCTCAAGGAACCCACTTGCGACACGTTCCTAGAACTTCCCAGTGAGGAGAGGGGTGCTAAGGCTGAATGGATGCAGCAGCTGCAACGGGAAACCTGCTCGCTCCCAAAGGTATCAAAGAAACTAACTTACATCTAACAAACCGACGACGACAAATATATGGGCTCAAGTTCTCCGCAATCCTTTCTTGCTGAGCCCGTGGTGAGGGAGGCTGAAACGACCAACGACCACTCATTCATCGTAACCACTTGTGACCAACCAAAGGTACCTGTGGAGCCACAAGAAAGCACTACCGCAAAGGAAAGAAGCGTGACTGCTAAAGACGGCGACGCTCCCCTAATGCATGTGAGCGAGGTTACGGACGTTGACACAACTGCTACTGGGAACGAAGAGTACTGCTGAAAATTCTACTGTCAAAGAAGGAAAAGAGGCTGCTGAAGCCTGCACAAGCAGCGAAATGCCGGCAGACGCAGGCAAGTCGTCTCACTCTGGGACACCCTTTGAACAAGGTTGCAGCCGTGAGAGGAACCGTCTTGAAAAAGACGGACAAGCAAACATGGCATCCCATTCGGCAAATGCATATTAGTAGCGTGGCGGTAATACGGCCGGAGATAACGCCTAACGCGATAGGCGCAACTGTCGCAGGTGGTGCGGACGCGACCATCTGGTTCTGTCTCATCTGCATCATGAACTTCGTAGAAGTACTGTATATTTTCCAAGATACATCGACTGTTGGATGAGGTGACAGAAAATGGACCTGGAACGTTCAGGAAGCCTTGATGGCACCGTGAGCTGTGGGCGCTGTCGTTTCGATCGGAAACAGTTTGTCCATTCATATAATACGTTCACAAGAACCTGTAATACGTTGGTGAACTCGCCGGGTTCAATTTAATAAAGCGACTTCATTTGGCGCGCAGGTATCGGAGATTTCTTTTTGGCCCTACGCGTAACCCGCCGAAAGCACGACACCTTAGCGTATCGTTGGCATCATCGTTGTACGCCGTACAAGGCACTCCCGCTAAATCACTGAAGAACATGTTCTTATGTCGTTCAGCAATATTTCCGTACCAGGTGCCATAAAACAAAAATGTGGATATTCAGCGCATATGCTGAAGAGAGAGAGAGGGGTGAGAGAGAAAAAAACATTTATTTCTAATGAGATGGGGTGATTTCTTCGTAGGGTTGGAATCTCGGTCAAGTGAAGCATTCTTGAAGGGGTTTAATGAATGGCTTAGTGCTTAATTTTACGACTGTAATTGTATTTATGTTAATTCAGTGCAACGTGTAGTTTCAAGAAGTGATTCTATACATGAACATCACAGCTTCCTTAAGTTAAAAGCTGACGAAGGATATGCAATTATACAGTTGTAATCATTCATAGTTCTTGTAGTTGTGTAATTGTACGTCTGCTGTTTTTACTCCGTAACGTTTAATAGTTATGGTTAAAATATGCCGACCCAGATGCCCAAGTTGTCTACCTGCTTCGGCCACTCGGTATGACCTCTTGGCTGTGACGCCGTCATTTTCTTTAGACCTTCGCCATTCCCGCTTCATCGTTTTACTCTCGTCATGCCGCGGTCGTCACGCCACCTACCCGGACCCAGTGACCCAACTTGTCCAGTAGCTTAGGCCACTAGGTATGGGCTTGTAGTCATGATGCCGTCGTGGCCGTCATGCCAGCTTTGTGATCCCCACTCGTCATGCCGTCGTCGTCTCGCCATCGTCGCAATACAGTCGCCATGCCTTCGATCTCACACTGCCGTAGTGATGGTGTCTTGTTAGTACATGCCAGCTTCGTCATCTGTCTCTCGTAACACCATTGTCATCGCGCCATCTTGGTCGTGGCATCGTCGTCATTCTCGCTTCTTCATCCGGTAATCGTGATACCATCGTCGCCACGCCATCGTCGCCATACAGTCCTCGTAATCTCACGGTCCTGATGTCGTCGTTGTCGCGTTGTCCTCGTTATGTAATCGTCAAATTTTAAGTGTCGACATCTTATCGTCGTCATGCTCTCGTTGTTACACTCCATTGTCGCTCCATCTAATTCACTCCTTCTTCATCATTACATCGTCACTGCGGACAGTCGTCGCGAAATGAGTTCTGCCGCAATTTATTTTTAGAAAACGCAGAACAAATGTGCATCTGGGGCTATACTTTCTTGCTCAAAATAGCGAGGAACATTCGAGGACACTGTGTATAGTTTTTAAGACTTCTGTAGCCTGATTCGGAAAAGCTGAAATGAGCCTAAATCTGCGAACTCGCGAATCTGGCAGTGTTTAGTTCTGGCATCGCTACAACACGACAATATAATCGACGTGCACATATTCAGAGTACTATGCCAGTTCCCCTACATAAGATTCGCTGACGTGGAAGGGTGAGTGAGTGAGTGAGTGAGTGAGTGAGTGAGTGAGTGAGTGAGTGAGTGAGTGAGTGAGTGAGTGAGTGAGTGAGTGAGTGAGTGAGTGAGTGAGTGAGTGAGTGAGTGAGTGAGTGAGTGAGTGAGTGAGAACTAGTAATTGTGTTTTTCTGCGGCTGAGGCGGATTCTTCAGGGGAGTCTTCCTCCTTGTATCTTCCCCGGATGTGTTCACCCGCTGCTTCGTCCGTCCTCTATACCCATTGTCGGCTACCCTCAGTCCAGGGCTCCGCTGGCCTCTGTGGCCGTCGTTCACGCTGCACTATACCTAGCTGGAGAAACTACTGAAATATGCGTATGGAAATGTGCACCTCTTACTATCAGAATGCACAACTTTGCAAGCCATCGTCTTTGGAAGCCACTGGACTTTAATACATTATTGATGAAAAAGTTGCGCCAGAACAAAAGCACAAGTGTTGAGGCTTAAGTCCACGCCTTAGCGTCTACGACTCCGCCTATCTAGTGCGTCGCTCACAGGATGAGAAACACTTCCAAAAACTCAACCACTCTCATGGGAACACTGGACCGACATTACGTGAAATGACGCGTGCATTTTCAATGATCTTCCATATTAGCCGCCAGGCTCATCAATTGCTCTGGCTAACACTTTGATGGCTAATTTGGTATATGTCCACAAATAGCTTATAGGAATGTCGACGCAAATAGCAAATTGGCTATAGCCGCTGCTGTATGCTAATATTGTTAGAACATATCACGCATCACCTGAATACAACTTTTTTGAAGACGCAGGCATCCCGGACATGTCTTATGGGCACCGCTTCATAGAGTTATATCAGTGCGACCCCCTTCCACCATTTAGGCGCATTTAGCAAGTGTGTGTTTCTAGCTCATCTCATTGGGTCTTATGTGACGAAGCCGGAATTGGACTGTTGTGTGCCTATGCGTGTATTATTTCATCTTTGTGCATTCTTCATCTGTACGCGCCTGCCAATCTCCTACTGCATCTCGGTTTCGTGTACGCGTCTTCGGAACTGAGCGAGTAGGCGTACATTTCTGTACTCTGTAATGTGAGCGGTGGGCAACTTGTGCTCGTCTTAGCTCTATATTAATTTTTTTTTCTATTTAGGTAACAGCGGTGTATATTTTCAGAACGTAGGGGGTTTCTTCTTCTGTTTCATAATTATTTTCTTGAGAAGTATTAGCTGTCTCCCATTCGTGGTTACTAAGTGTTCTTATTTACATTTATTTCAATAAAAACAAAAGAAGACAGACAACAGCCTGTCGGTTCGGCTAATACTGGCAGTAAACTGCCTTTTCTGCCACTTTCATTTTTCATAGCCTTTGCTGATAGCATGACAATGAGCAAAACGAGAACAAGGTGAAAGCAGGAGCCAACGTTTCGACAAGTTTCGACAAGCTAACGTGTCCTCTTGTCGAAACGTCGGTCCTGCTTTCACCTTGTTCTCGTTTTTCTCATCGTCCCGAATTTGCAACTCCCGCCTTTCCCGTGTTTTTGCTGATAGCATGAAGCTTATAGCTAATTTAATGCTCATTTATAAGTTTACGTTGGAATTCTTGAAAAACAATTTTCTTCTACGAAAGAAAGTTAGGCGCTGTGGCCATGTCAACAGGAAACGGTCATGATATACCAGAGATGCTGATGTAAAGTAGTATTGCGCGCGCAGCTGTGTCGTGTGCCATTGCGCCTATTCAGAGTGAACGATTGTCAGAGGTTACGCACCATTAGCATTGCTCATTTATCGCATCTAGCGCGAGACCAACCGCGATGGAAACCAGACATTGCATGCAAATGATTCTGTATACATCGTCTGAAATGGCCCTTTGAACTAATTGCCACCTGTTGTGACACATTGCGTTCCTATCATCGAAGCAACCCGGGCTCCCCCTCTCCCCTCTTTCTTCTGACGTGGGTGCCCTTGTGACAACCTGCAAAATCCCACGAAAATGTCAATCCGTGTCCGTGGGTCGAATTTCTAAGTCCGGGGGCGCAGAGCACCACGACGACTCTACTGACAGCCTTGGTGGTATGCAGCTTGGACTTCTCCCGCGACGAAAGAGGAAGGCATCAGCATCCGCCTGCCTCTTTCATGCTGACGATGGCTTGCCCAAGTGATTTAAGGCGGAACGAGCCCATTGTTAGAAGAGAGAGTCGCCACCAGCCACCCCGTCGGTATGGTGCGCTCTACGGCACCGTAAACTGTTTGCTATTTTCTGCTATATCTGTAAATAATCTATAAAGCTTTTCGTCTCTTCTTCGTCTTCTCCAAGAGTCCGTCTCTCGTACTCCACTCTGATATGCAGTAGACCGCAGAACAAAATGAATCTCTCAGTTTTAAATCTCTTCTAGCAACAATAGCCGTAACACTAATCTGAGACGTCGGTATGCTATGTATATTTTCTTTTCTTTAATTCAAACAGACGTTTTAGAAATCGCAGGAAGCGTATAGCGCAAGTGTGCCTTTTATGTTGATTAGCAGAAAGGGCGGTTACTATGAGCAAGTTGCTTGGTGGAGTAATCTTCAGTATATGAGCAACTTACAAGAGGCCTCTATTTTTGTATTTACAGATAGATCTTCAATAAATGGTAGTTCGACACTCGATGTGCTTGCCTTTATGTATTGCTCCAATAAAAATAGAATCTTTAGTAATTATGAAATTAAATAGACTGCAAATTATAAAGTTGTATGAAAAAAGAAATTTCTTTCTTAACTCGTCAGTACGATAGGACCCGTCAAGTGGCTGTACGATGATGTGCATATATGATCAGGGGAAGCTTCAGTAAACGTCAGATGCTAGAGCACTCCTGCATGGTTATTTGTGTGCCTTACATTGTCCCTGTCTTCAAAAAGCACCGCATCAAAACTGCAATTGAAAGTTACGGGATGCAGATAAACATAATGAGAGACAAATAAAACGCCGAATAATCAGGCACATATTTAGCAAAGATACTGCTATAGCACAACAATGACAGACAGAGCACATATACGGAAGCAGCACCAAATTATGAGAAGACAGGAGAGGAGTCGAGCTATAGAAAAATGACTGAAGAAAAAGTGGGAAGCTCTGAACAGAAGGAAGATAACACATTTTGAAAGAAATAAAGATTGATCAAGTGACAGTGCATTCCGTGGAGAGGTGGGTGTCTGCTGAAATAGGCAGCAAGGGTAGTACCTGCTATACACTTCTGCAAAACCCGCCGTGAAACAGAAGCTAGTAGAACCGAACATAAAATAATTCCATGAATGATTTTGCATAAAAACAGGACGTCCGTTCCATTACGCCTGCCGCAAAGTTGTAGGTGCATGAAGTCAGGAAACGATGTTTATACCTTTTCCGAACCCGCTGCATTAAAAGGCTATTCGAATTCCTTGCGCCATTCCACACCACTGCGGAATATTCAAGAAAGCGGAGATATATGTTAAGAGGTAGGACGAACCTACCAAAATTGGCCAAGATTATCTGTTTTAAACCATCCTTTAGCGATGTGGATCTCATTCGTAACGTAAGTGACAAGTGAAGAGACCACGCTAAAACAAAAATTCAATCTAAGCAGCGCATAACCCATACATTGCTACCAAACCAAACTGCTCACGCGACAGTAACAAAACTTGCGCATTCTCGCGAAGAGCGCAGCAGTAACAGCGACAGCTAGATCATTACTACGCGCTTTATTACGCGCAATTTGGCCGCACACTAGGAATTGCTAAATGCATTCGAAGTGAGGCGACAATCTCGTAAAAAACCCACGACAGTGCGCTTTCTTCTTTTTAATGTTTCTTATGTCAGTCTTGGCTTAAGGCTTATGTCTCTCTCGCGCAAACAAAACCTCTGACAACACGGCATCTGACCAGCACAGTCGATTGTGAGGCTGCACGTGCGCCTAAGGTCTCGCCAGTCATGCCACACGGTCTTTTTTGTTCCTTAGCTTAATTGTTTGCGTGTATGTTTCTTTCTGTTTCTTTTATCATGCGGTAATACAAAAATATTATTAGTCTTCAAGAAACAAGTACACAAATGACAAATTCTACAAGGACATCATACGAAATACCGAATCAGCAGTTTGCGAAGCCTCTTCTTTTTCTGTACTTCTTCACAGCCGAACACGCGGCGTTACACGATGAGAAAGAAGCGCTTCCGCGTGTCCTCGTGCAGCTGATGCTCGTTCATCGAATCGCCATTTTCCAGCGGCAGCTATCGTTCGAGACGGACAAGACGTTCTCCCTGTTTGTCAGGTGTCGCACGGCAACACTACCGACGGAAACCAACATTGCCATGGCCAGAGGATCCTCAACGCCGGAACACCGCCGAATGGCAAGACGTACCGGCGTTGCCGAAGCCGCCGACCAGAGGCACGAGCAACGAAAACGACCAACGCGCATTCGTCTCAAGCCGGGAGAACCTGGAGCTCCTACGCTGGGTCCTATCGCGCAACTACCTGTGCAGAACCACCGAAGGCTGCCTCGGCGCTCCGGACAACGGAAGACATCGCCGCTAGCGCAGAAACAACGACGTGACGCAGACCAACTAGCAACCGGAATCGTGTTCACCGCATTCATCGAGGCCTCTGCACGTGAGGGCGACCAGCTACTGCAGCTGTGGATTCTGCTTCTGAAGCCGAATGAGCGGCGGCTTCCTCGACAGCCAAAACGCTCACTTGATCACCAAAGCACTGAAGCACCGAACAGCATCCTGGACACAATGCAGCTTTTGGAACGCGCCGAGCCGGCCGGAGATTTAGCGCCACCCTTACAACAGGCATGTTGTTTTCGTGTTTCTCTGTCACGTGATTTCTCTGTCACGATGAGGGCATGTGAAAGTCGAGGTGCCGCCGTGCTTCACGTTCTCCCGGGCGGCCGTGCTACAGTCGAGGGCCCTGCTGCCTTGGAAAATGAATTACACAAACGGGCTCTTAGGCGCAAGTACATCTGCGAAATAGCCGGGGCTTCAAAGGAGGAGACGCGCCTGAAAGCCCAAATCGCCTACTCTAAGGTAGTTACGACAAACAAAGACAACCTGGTGACACTGAATACACACGGTGACATTGGCGATCTGAGGGATGATTTTGCTGAACAGAGCAAGCAGCACCTGGATTCTGGTGTCTTGGTCATCAGAGAAGCCAAGCCTACTCATAGAAAGAAGCTGGGTCTGTCGGCGATGGCTGCGAAGGGTGGAGCGTTAAAGCGCCTGGCTCTTGCTGATGCGTCAGAGGCACGCTGGAAATTTGCTAAAGGGTCGGTGAACAGGAGCTGTCGAGGAGTTCATTGAAGAAGGAGATCACAGAGGCCTGCAAGGCACTGGAATTCTTAAAAGCAGTACAAGACGTATGTCAAGACGAGACTTTAGATTCTCAGTACAACACTGTTCTGGATCTTGAAAGTATCAACCTGCCGTCATGATCCTGGAACTGAGAACATAAGAATGCGTATTTTATTTGCAGCGTTTACTTTGTAATTAAATAACAGTAAGTTAATAATAATATACCAGCCTCCTGCCTGGTCTGAAGTACGTCAAGGACTTCGTCGTACCGTCTTTCATGGCGTGGTACCCACGACGGTTGGGTTTCCTTCTGTGGAGGCCTGTACGGCTACCACACGCTGTGGTTAAACGAAGCGACTTTAAATTCCACTTAAATTGACGACGTCGTCGTAAAGGCTTTGTTTATTAGGAAGAGCCCACGAGGTCCATTGGTATATTAGTGTACTCGCCCCGTAGAATATTCCATAAAATGCCTAACTGGACCTATTCGACGCAATAAAATAAAGAATGTGACGCGCCGGTCTCGGTCATGTCTCTTTCTGCTTAAAGCGTTGCTCGCAGTAAGCTGGACACGCTAACCTATGGATGAAACCATCGCCTTTGTCTGCCAAGAGCACCACGGCCGCTTGATCACTTGCACGCACTGAAGAGCACAATTTCAAGCCGTAGAGCAACATCTCCGTACAAATAATAAATAAAAAACTCGATTGCTCCAAATTCTACCTTCACCACTCATTCGTTCTTTCCTGCAATTATGTCAGCGTACAATCACCCCATTCCTGGCGCATCCCTCATAAGTGGGTATGTGCCATATTTTGAAGGCTCGTCATCCTCATAATATAATCAGCATTATCATAAACGCGATGAATAGGTGGACGTTTCACGAACACGCCTTAATAACGTGTACGGTACCAATAGCAAACCGCCATAATAAATATATATAAAATTGTTGTATGTTTATATAAATATGCGGACAATGATTATCGGCGACACTAAGAAAAAATACGCCAATATCGCAGCGATGCTGTTAGTGGGACTCAAAGAGCTAGAAAGCACTATATGGTTGTTCTCACCTTGTCATGAAAAAAAAGAAAAATATATGGATCATTCAGCCAGCTTATATGTAAGGGAAACAGGCGCATATTAGAGGTGCGTTACAGTCACATTTTCAGGTGTGCTGATTAGTTAAATGCAAAGTGAAAATTGCGAAGCCCTCGTTTTCCACATGTTGAGAGGCGTTATATGAAATGCTTACAAATGCTTACATCCGAACCTAATGCGGATGTAAGCAACCTGCTCTTGCCCAGTTTTCTTTCTTTTTTTACATGATACACTAAGTCGTATAAGCCGTAAATATATCGCGTATTTTAGCAGAAAGCAGCAAAGGACATGCATGTTGTGGACTAAGTCCATTCTACTGGCATGTAAAGAAGACGTCAGGATATTTGCAAAGTTCGAATAAACATCATCAGAACATCGGCGTCAATGTTTTAAGTCCAAACTGCACTCTACATTGTGTAGTGGTTGGCGTCGCAAGAATACCTGGAGCTTTCTCCAAGTGACTGCTTCTACCAATACCTCATGCGATGTTTGCGTCATCTGTTGCAGGCGTCACCATCTTGTCTGTAACCATCATGAATATTTCTAAAAAGTAAGATTTATCCAGAAAACTCTCTACTTGTCCCCAGCGTGGATCGGATCTCGTGTCGGTGACGTGTAATCCGTCAAGCTGCCGTTGGTGTTGTTACTGTCGTCCCTTCATCGTCGGCCTTGTTGATGACGTGGCTTTGTCGCTGTGGTGCCGTCGCCGTTTCACTGGTGTCATTGCCGTCGCTTCATGAACTGAACTGAATTCTGGGGTTTTACGCGCCAAAACCACGATTACAAGGCACGCGGTAATGGGTGACTAAGCGTTGATTTCGATCACCAGGGGATCTTTAAGGTGCCCGCAATGCACGGGACCACGGCCGTTTTTGCCTTTCGCCCCTATCGCAATGCGGCCACCGCTGACGGGATTTCAGCACGGTAGCTCCTGCTTAGCAGCACAATACCCCAGCCGCTAAGCCACAGCGGTAGTTGACGACCCTTCATCGTCGCCGTCGATGTTCGTCGTTGCAGTTTTCCTTGTTGTACCTTCTTCCTTTCTTTCTTTCTTTCTTTCTTTCTTTCTTTCTTTCTTTCTTTCTTTCTTTCTTTCTTTCTTTTTTTCTTACTTTCTTTCTTTCTTCGTTTCCTTTTGTTTTTGCGTATGTGAACAAAACCGCACTTTGTGACCCTGGTAGACCCGCACTGCAAGCACGCCTGGTGATCTCTCGGGGGAGAGGTACAGCCAGGCACGTACCCAAGGGGGGGCCCGGGGGGGCCTGTCCCCCCTCCTCCCGAAATTAAGACGCATACCCCCCCCCCCCCCCTTCCCCGCCCACGCCACCATTTCTCACACACATTCCTATAGCGCCGCCAAATCAATGTTGAAACTTGACAGCACTTCGGCGGTCAACGTTTTGCTGCCTTTTTCAAACCTTTTGGATGGCGGTAGTTGTCGGCATTTTTCGGGGGGTGTGAAGGCAAGTTTTCTCATCGATTCGGTGCCCCGTGATTAACTCGAGATGCGTTCAGTTGTCACCACCTTTTCGACGGTCACGCGCTTCGCTGTTGCTTCGTTAGTGCAACCTTCTTCTTTTAGACTGATCCAGGGACCAAGAAAGGGATTCGGTTCGTGGTCAGCTGGTCTGTATGCACGTGGAACGAGATGCGGCCAGAGAAAACGCCAATTGCGTTTAGCTTTTCCTTTTGCTTCATTATTTCCTCGAGTAACGGCTCGCCGCGACGCTGACAGATTCTCGGAACCATATACCCGCGATATCGGTTAGATAAGGTGAAAAATAAAATAATGCGAAACAGCGTCCATCATCAAACCCTGCAATAACCGTTAAATCCATAAGCAACATGAATGCAATCCGTTACCTCGTCTGGTTCTTGTCTAATTGTAGAGCACTTTTCATGCAAAATTGCCAACCGGAAACAAGAGCCGCAAGGCGTTGAGAAATTAAGCGATCTACTAAGGAATCCATTGTCGGCAACCGAGGCAACAGCCAAACAGGAAGAAAAAGCGGAAGTTAACAAATTTAACCGTTGTTTACGAAAACATTTATATATCAACATCTTTTTATTTAAAGAGGAAGTAGAAAAAACGCCACCGGAAGTGGAGAACAATTCCTTGTGTTTTGAATGACACTTCTACAGTTATCAGTCGAGCCGCCTGACGTAGCCTACTTCTCTGCTGTGCTTATGTAAGTGTCTTTCTAAGCTTCCGCGGTGGGCGTAGTACGTCTAGAATCGCAGCGTCCTGCGCCCTACGAGGTTGTACTGGACTGGCAGCCACGCATCGTTACGTAATTTCCCAAATAACAATACGAGTCATTTGTGGCACTTGGTAGAGCCTAAACGAGGGATCCAAAAGAACTGTGACGGTTCCGCAAATACATATTTCTCTATAGTTCATCCAGAGCTAACTCAAAAACCGCTACTATAGTCGGATACAAATGAAGTCTGCAGTGAAGCCCCGCCACGCCCTCATGACCCCCAGCCACTGTTCCTCCGGGAGGCTGCAAATAATTCGTACTTCAAACTTCTTCTGTTATCCAAATAAGGCGGTATCCATGAAAATAAAATTATTAGCACGTAATTTTGTACCTTTTGCCTCGCTTATTATAGTGGAATGGCCAAACCCTAATTCTTTATTGAACTGAAATAACATGCTTGCTTTGCTGCAACTATTTATTGTCAAATTTCACTTTAGTTGGCAGGGAAGTTTCATGAGTGAAATGGGTTTAGAAATGAAAAGGAACGGCACCGCAGACTTTTGAAGAGTGAAATGCTCAGACTCCATACACTTTGTCCATGTCTGTTGCACACCTCATTGCTTCCGCCGATGAAAAGACTCTTCAAGAACAGCAGACGCTCCGGAGGTATCAAGTACGACGCCGTTTTGAAAAGGCCGCATGACGACGATTTTATTTGCTTCTTTGATTGGCTGGCGAAGTAAAACAACCCTGCGTGGTTTGTGTGCCTTGATTGCCAACTGCTATTTTTTTTTAAGTTGTATTCTATTAAAGTAATCTTTATTTTACACTTTGGCTCCTTTACTTGTCCTTGGCAGTGTTCTTCCTGCGCTTCGTTCTTGCGCAAGTCCATTTGACGTAGTTCCTTGTTTTCCAAGTAAAGGAGAAGTGTAACGCACTGGGCGTACCTGTGAAAATTTTTTCATTTCTATTTTGTGGGTTCGCGTATTTTTATGACGAATGGCGGACGTTATTCACATTTGTACTAGTAAAGTACCCCCCCCCCCCCTTATTTGCATAAAAGTTAACTTGGGTTGGGCCCCCCGCGAAATATATCCTGCCTACGTGCCTGGGTACAGCCCAGATTGGTGGCACCGCAAGTCAAAAGGGAAAGATGACGTTCCTCTTTTGCAAAAACTAAAAAGCAAACGAAGACACAAACAAAAATTTAAAAACGAGCAACGACACTTCGCAATAAGTGACGCGTGATCAGGTTGCTACCAAAATTTCTAGCATCGCCCGAAAGGCGGATCACTATAGCAATAAAAAATATTAGACAATTACACAAGATAACGTTCGTAGTTTTATAGGCCGTACATATTTCTTTAAATACTGGATTTTTTAAGATTAAATAACCAAGCATGGAGTCACGCACGCACAGGCAAACATGGTGTAGAGCAAGCCACTCAATAGGAAGAGGGGACTCAAGAAACCCACTTACAAAGCTTTCCCAGAACTTCCCGGTCAGGAGAGTGCTGCAGGGGCAGAATGGATGCAGCGGCGGCAGCTGGAAGCCTCCTCGCAGACACAGGCAACAAAGACGCTAACTTACATCGAAAAGGCCACGACTAGAAAGATATGGGCTCCAGTTCTCCAGATACTTCTCTAGTTGAGCCCATTGTGAGTGAGGCTAAACAAGCCAGCCACCATTCATGCATCGTACCTGTGGAGCAGAAAGAAAGCATGAATGCTAATGAAAGAGGCGTGACTGCTGAAGACGGCGAGAGGCACTTACTTCATATGGGCGATATTGCAGACCTTGACACAACTGCTACTGATAAGGAAGATAGTGGTGCTCAAGATTCTGCTGTCAAAGATAGAAATGAGGCCGCTGCAACCTGCCGAAGGAGCGAAATGTTGACAGACGCTGGCATCTCATCTGGCGCTGGAATAGCTTGTAAACAAGCTTGCAGCCGCGAGGAAGACACTCTTGGAAAATACGGACCCGCAAGCATCCCATCGTCGCGGCCAAATGCAGTAGTGCCAAATCTGTTTGATGATTTTTTGCGAGCACTCTGCAGGTAGATATCCCGAGCTGCTTTGACGTCGTTGTCGGTCCTGCCATCGTGGCTGTTTCCGATTATCTGCGCACTAGGCGAATGAAATGGAACTGAATACTCTCCATCCAACAGTGACGTGTGGATCCTGCTTCTCAAGTCGGTGAGTTTGGAGTGCAAAGGACAGGCACTGCATTTTTTAGGGCGAAGCTTTCTATGCCTCACTGATTCGTCCGTGAGCGCTGAAAACGCACTGCAGGAAAGCCAACTTACACATCTGCGCAGAACACTACAGTTTACATTCGCAGTACCTAGCCAGCGTCCACTGGCAGGCCGGTAAGTGCCTGATAACAGTGCGAGGCGACGAGCTGAGCAAGAGTAGCGCATTCGCAAGAAGTTCACTGGAAGCGCAAGTTACGTCTGCTAGGCATGACACCTCCTCTGTCGCGATTACCGGAGCTTCCCTGCTTGTCGGAGACAGCAAGTGCGCATGAACACGGGCTGGTCTTATGATCTGGGAAAAAAATCAAAGCCGCTTTCTTAAAGAAAGATGGTTGACCCTCGCACTGCCCAGACAAACTGTTCTTTTTTTGATTGGGTTTTACGTGCCAAAACCACTTTCTGATTATGAGGCACGCCGTAGTGGAGGACTCCGGAAATTTCGACCACCTGGGGTACTTTAACGTGCACCTAAATATATATACACGGATGTTTTCGCATTTCGCCCCCATGGAAATACGGCCGCCATGCCGACAAACTGTATATGTCTGCATTGCATTACGTGCGTCACGCAATGCATTCGCGGCTGTCACCATGGTGATGATGATGATGATGTCCTTGATGAGATTGGCGCTTACCCACTCGCGGGGATTGGCCAAGAGTCGGGCAGACTTTGCTTATGTGTTCAGAAAATGGAGGTAAAGATCTAAAATTTTGTTACATGAATTTAGGCGAGGGAAAGTCGGAACGGTTCAGTAGATTGTCATGCTACGTAGAGGAAAAAAAATAATTATCTATAATATATCAATGAGGCAATAGAGGAGGAATGAATAGAATAATACGGTCATCAGTGAAATCGGTTTGATTCAATAATAAATTTTTCTAAGGAGAAGCACACATTCCTGTGTGAGTGCCCAAGCACAGACGCTCCGAAAGACAGTAGTACCGGAGTGTTCAATGGCAGGCCAAGCTGTCGCACTGTAATTTCTAATGTCATTTTTCTCATGGAGGAGAAACGCCGGCATTCCAGTAGGTAGTGCTCAATCGTCTCTAATGCATTGCAAAAATGGCACAATGGGGATATTGCCAGACCAGATCGGTGCATGTAAAAATTTAGAGATGGGACTCGACAACGTAGTCTCGTTAATGTAATTTCAGTTTGTCTTGTTTTGCAAAACTTCCTGCTCCAAGGGAATTGTAAGTGGCGTAGTTCCAAGGATAATTTGAGGTTCGATTGAGATGTTAAAAGGATGTATCTTCTGAACCTGGCGGACGTGATAAAGCCCATCGTTGGAAGAAGGGGAAGCACTGGGCCGCTGATAGAAGCCTTGGCCAAGCTGTCTGCCACCTCATTCATAAATATGCCTTAGTGCCCAGGTACCCATATCAATCGTAAACTTCTCAAATGACTTGGAGCCAGGGAGTACAAAGTTTTCAATGTGTGTGTCTCGCCGGGAGCAGTAAGTGAGGTGCACAGCGACAAAGAATCTGTGATTATTACCGCCGTTGACCTGAAAGATTGTAGCTTTCGTAAAGCTAGGACAACAGCTAGGAATTCCGCTAGGTATATTGGAGTGAAGTCGGGAAGCCGAATAGAAAAAGACCAGTCCAATGATGATGAGAAGATTCCAACTCCTGCCTTTTCTTCACTCTGCGAAGCATCCGTTGCTATAATTACGTTAGTGTGGAGTTGATTCAAGTGATCCTGGAGTGAGCCGTTAAGAATATGTGAGGGAAGCTGCTTTGCATTATTTGGGTATAGGTCATCATAAGTAATAACTAGTGAATTTGAGATGCTGTTTTCCGTGATTATATCATTTATATTTACGTCTAACGGATTCAATAACGATTGCGATACAATCACTTGTGGCGTGTGAAACCGTGGCCATCTGACTCCAAAAAATTGGACTCGTTGTTTGATGAAGATGGACTGGGATCTTCTTAGTGGGGATTCATAGAGCCTTATAAATGTTTGAACGGTAAGTACCTTAAATCTCATTTCAAGGGAAGGTAATCGTGCTTCCTTGTAGAGCACAGCGTTGGCTACAAACTTTGGTAGCCCCAGACATAAGCGAAGCGCTTCCCGTTCCTAGTGAGCGTAGCTTGTAAGCCGCGGCGCCGGAGAATAACACACAACCGAACTCTAGTATAGGTCGAATATACATGCGGTAAATCATTATGAGTGTGTCTCTGCGCATGCCCCATCGATAATTGCTTATCCTTCGTAATATCCCCATTGCACGAGAAGCTTTTGAAGTTATATGTTCAATATGCTGACGCCAATCAAGATTACCATCATAAATAATTCCAAGGTACTTGACCTTTTCCACTTGTGGGATAGTGGAGTGACGGTATGAAAGGGATATAGTAACTGGGTCTTGTAGGGGAAAGACAAGAACGGCACTCTTATTCACATTAAGGGACAAGCGAATATTGTCCAGCCATGCTTCTAGCTCGCATAAGTATTCCTGTAAGCATTCGTACAGTGACTGAATATCACTTGCTGATGCAAAAAACGCTATATCATCAGCGTAAACGTACGTGCTTACATTTTGATGATGAGGAATGGAGCTAAGTAGGATGTTAAACAGCAGCGGGGACAAACCTGCCCCTTGAGGAACCCCGCGTGTTTGTCTGAATTTTCCCGATGAAATTCCGCTTTGTGCACAGTAAAACTCCCTGCCCTGCAAGAACTCTGCAGTCCACGTCACGAAGTAGTCTGGAAATCCAATATCCTGCATCCTCTTTATTAATAAAGGGTATTCCACACTATCGTATGCTTTAGAAATGTCTAATGTGACTAGGGCAGCATATTGTTTTTGGTAACGAGCCAACTGAATTCGGCTTTCTAGGTCGATATGTGCGCACCAAATGGACATCCCTGGTCTAAATCCAATTTGGCAGGGGCTGAATAATTCTCTTGTGGTCACAAACTGAACCATACGTGCGTTTAATAATCTTTCTATTAATTTTACGAAATTTGATGTTAGAGAAATAGGCCGAATATTGTCTAGGACATACCCTTTGGTTTGGTCTTTCAGCAGAGGAATCACCTTCGCAATTCTCCACATAGGAGAGAACCATGCATATTGTACTGAGTAATTTATGGTATCTAACAAGCCGTTAGGAGCGACTTCAAAGAGAAGTTTAATCATCTTGGTAGTGACCCCATCGGGACCTGGGGCTGCTGCTGGTAAACAGGAAACGGCTTGGGACAATTCTGCCATGGAAAACTCTTCGAAATTTTCTGAAGTGCCCTGCGGGTAAGGAGAGAAGGGAAGAGAGGTAGCGAAGCGGGTCCCTAACCCTTGCGCGATTACATTTAGGCAGTCAGCTTTTTCACTTGTGGTTAAAACTACCGACTCCCAGTTCAAGGGGCGTGGAATCATTTTTTGGGATCTTAAAAACCGAAATAATGCACGCTTATTATTTGCTTTCGAAAGGAATTCGAAATGTCGGACATTGTAATCGTCTTTTGCCTTACCTACCGTTCTTTTAAAAGTTCCAGCAATAAATTTATAGTTTTTCCAGTTTTTCGGAGATTGGTTATGCATGAGTTGTTTCCATGCAGCCTTGCGTCGCTTGTAGTCCCGCGAGCAATCGTCATTCCACCAATTTGTAGCAGCAGTGTTTTTGCATGCCTTTAACTGGAACTCTGATCTTTTGCGCGAAGTATCAATTATTGAGCAAATATCCTCGGCTTTCAATGGAGAATTTTCCATTGATTTGAAAGTAGTCCGCAAGCAATTTTTAAATGTACGGTAATCCACTAAAGAGTGGATTCGAGCCTGCACGGTGGACTGCGGACCTACCACTTCAAACACAATAGGCAAATGATCGCTTGTCGTCCCGACATTCACCGTTTCCCATGCGGATGTGGGAATACCTGGACCTGAAAATGTAAGATCCAGCACAGATCTGAACTGTCTGCGAAGAAACATAACTGATCCCGAATTTTGACACGAAAAGTTATTTGTGATTGCCCAGTCCCATAGACGCTTTCCGCACGGGTCTGTCCTGGATCCCCATGATACATGATGAGAGTTGAAGTCACCTGCCAAAATTATATCTTTACCGCATTTCGCCATAACCGAGTCCAGTGGGTGTGTATCCTGCACACCCGAGGGAAAGTATATATTGACTAATGAGAAAGGCCTACTGCCAGGGAGAGTAATTTCTACTGCTAGAATTTCACAATCTGGAGACATCAGCTAGAATGATATATTTGCCCTGTGGCAAAACTTGCTTGAGACCATAATTAACAGTCCCCCACCTCTCGATGGGCGATGTAGGCGAAAGGACCTAAAATTGCGCAGAGAAAATTGTTTTTCAGGGGATAACCAGGTTTCTTGCAGTAAAATTACATCTGGAGAAATTTGAGACGATAGAACGTTTAAATCTGTAGAAGCAGCCAATACTGATCTGCAGTTCCACTGCAATACCCTCATCTACCTTCCAGTGATGAGAGCACCGCAGAGGCCACAGCCTCCTCCAATATATTACCTTTCGGGTTGACTTCAGGGAGGATTTTCTTGGATTTACTAACTGAGTGTGAAGTGGTAGCCTCAAGGGGAGAACACCTCCTTTTATGTGCCCTCACGTCAATTTCCATGTTTAAGGTATCTGGATAATCAGGGTTGTCTGGGCTATTAGTTGCCTTGGTTGAGGTACCTGCGACAGACCTCACATGCTCTATATGGGTTGCGGACGCAATTGCTCCATTTTACTGAGAGTGGGTTAAACAAGCATTCATGTCAGAGCATGATGGCAGGGCAGTAACACTCGGTAATAATTTTTCTAACCTTGAGGTAACCAGTCCATTGAAGCATTCCGTGACGCTTTCTACTATGCGCTCCATAATTTTAGCCATAGACTTTTCAATAGCTTGTGCGATTACCTCTGACAGGCTTCCATCAACGACAGCTTGGGTTCGTGCTGTCACACTCGCATAACCATGGGCTCTTTCTGTTACCGCCGCAATTGCCTCTTGACGTGAGCAGCGCCTTTTGTCCATAACCTCCATTATTTGGACTTCTTGAGTTCTCGCAGGGCAGTTTGAGTAATCAGCTTTGTGGGCTCCACCGCAGAGGCAGCAAGAGTCAGACTCGGCCGAGCAATCACTAGCGGAATGGCTCCCGCCGCAGACGCAACAACGAAGGCTGGATTTGCAAACACCCATGCTGTGACCATAGCGCCAACAATTTCGACATTGTAATGGACGCGAGGCAAGCGGGTCCACTCTGAATATTAGAGGCCAGACTTTTATCTCTGTAGGGCAAGACGTACCTGCAAACGTGGCAATTACTGACTCAGTAGGGACGCGTGTATTGTCCACCATTCTGTTGCACCGGTAAACAGCAATTACTCCCGCCGCGGAGAGCTTTTCTAGGGTCTCTGTCGGACTTAAGGAGGAGTATACACCACGAACTATTCCCTTAGTGCAGGCAGGATGCGGGGGAATGAAGGCACTCACTTGCATCGATCCAAATGATGAGCACTTAGGTAAGTCGTACACACACGCCTGGTCTGGCGAACGGCAAACAATCCCACCTCTGCCAAACTGTCGCACATCAGTGATGCGCAAGTAGTGATGCGTTGCCGCCTGAAGTTCCGCCTGCACTGCCTTCGGGTTGTTGAGCCGGATGGCTCCTCCATGCAGAGGCACCAGCGCCACAGGAATGCTGCTCACCCCACTACGAAAGAAAGCTTCAAGAGGCATTTTATCAGGTGGTAGCGAGGCCGACCAGGGCGGAGATCGCCCCGAGCCGTCCCCTGGAGAACATTTAGACATTTGTGGCTCTATCGCCGTAGCAGACAATGTAAATTTATCTTAGAACCCTGCTTGGTATCTACAAAGCTGGACTAAATCCGCCCGACACTTAGCCAAAACCCCGAAAGCTCACTGTTGCGATCCGAATGACTCCGAGCGGGCTTGATCCGCTGGCTGTGATCCGCCACCGGCGACCGCTCAGTTACTTCACCATGGGTAGGCCGCGGGTGCAGCCACGGCAAAAGAAGAGGCTGCCGCACGCGAACGTAAGCGCGAGCGCGATCGTACCCGTAAGGCCGATCCCGTGTATCGGCAACGGCATGCAGAAGCCATGTGGGAGACGCTTGTGGAGTCGAGAGAAGGCAAATATAGCTGGTAGCGAAGCTTCCATAGAAACCCATACGTTCAAAACATGGCGGTTCATCAGCGGTTCATGGGGCATAGCGCGATCTTTACGAGGAAGGAACACTTGCGGCGGAAGAAAAAAAAATCTAACGCCATATCCGTTAAAAACAGAAGTGACGTCATTTGGTTCTCAAAGGCACAAAAGTTGTTTTGGTGGCCTGCCATTAGAGCTGTATAAATCGAATGCCCCGCCATTCGACTTGATGGGCGTTTCGAGCTTTCAGCGCGGAAAGCGATGCACGAAAAGCTCAGCCGTGTGGGTGTCGAAATCGCACCCCTGAACAGAACATACTTTCTTTGGAGGCGGACGAAAACTTTAGGAGCAAAGTGCTGGTTCTATCGTCGGACGCCAAGGCCGTTGGCCTGAGCAGTCGCACGAAAGCAACAGAAGTAAGCAATTATCTGGCGGTTTTAACTCACTACGTTTGACTGAACAGGTTGAGAAAGCATGAAGCTTTCCGTGTCACCAAATTCAGACAAACGTCGACAAGCAAAACTGCACGACTTGTCGGAGGGGCGTATTGTAACAGGTGAACTTTGCGAGCGACACTTCAAGAGCCACATTGGTTTGCAAACGATAGCGGCGTCAACCCCCCTCTTACAATGGGCGCAGAAAAAATGGTATTTATTGATAATGATAACATCAAATAGATTTGTGTTTTCTTTACTCGTCACGAATATATAAAATTGATAAGGAATCTTATTTTCGTTGAGTGAATCTGAGAAACTGAGACGTCGGTATGCTATGTATATTTTCTTTTCTTTAATTCGAACAGACGTTTCAGAAATCGCAGGAAGCGTCTAGCGTAAGTGTGCCATTTATGTTGATTAGCAGAAGGGGCTGTTACTAAGAGCAAGTTGCTTGGTGGAGTAATCTTCAGTATATGAGCAACTTACAAGAGCCTCTATTTTGGTATTTACAGATAGATCTTCAATAAATGGTAGTTCGACACTCGATGTGCTTGCCTTTATATTTTGCGCCATAAATAAACAATGTTTAGTAGTTATGAAATTAAATAGATTGCAATCAATTTTGTTGTATGAAAAAAGAAATTTCTCTCTTAACTCGTCTGTACGATAGGACCCGTCAAGTGGCTGTATGATGATGTGTATATATGAACAGGGGAAGCTTCAGTAAACGGCAGATGCTAGAGCACTCCTGCTTGTTTGTTTGTGTGCTTTACATTGTCCTTGTCTTCAAAAAGCACGGCATCACAACTGCAATTGAATGTAACGGGAGGCAGAAAAACATAATGAGAAACAAATAAAAAGCCGAATAAGCAGGCACATATTTAGCAAAGATACAGCAATAGCAGAATCATGTGAGACAGAGCACATACACGGAAGCAGGAACAAATTATGAGAAGACAGGAGAGGAGTCGAGCTATAGAAAGATGACTGAAGAAAAAGTGGGAAGCTCTGAACAGAAGGAAGATAACACATCTTGAAAGAAATAAAGATTGATCAAGTGACAGTGCATTCCGTGGAGAGGTGGGTGTCTGCTGTAATAGGCAGCAAGGCTAGTACCTGCTATACACTTCTGCAAAACCCGCAGAGAAACAGAAGCTAGTAGAACCAAACATAAAATAATTCCATGAATGATTTTGCATAAAAAGAGGGCGTCCGTTCCATTACGTCTGACGCAAAGTCACGCAAGCGTATACGATGATTACTCAGACTTGAAAAGTTGTAGGTGCATGAAGTCAAGAAAAGTTGTTTATACTTTTTCCGAACACGCTGCATTAAAAGGCTATTCGAATTCCTTGCGCCATTCCACACCACTGCGGAAAATTCAAGAAAGGGGAGATATATATTAGGAGGTATGGCGAAACTATCAAAATTGTCCCAGATTGTCTATTTTAAACCATCATTTAGCGATGTGGATCTCATTCGTAACGTAAGTGACCAGTCAAGAGACCACACTAAAACAAAAATTCAATCTACGCAGCGCATAACCCATACATTGCTACCACACCAAACTGCTCACGCGACAATAACAAAACTTGCAGATTCTCGCGAAGAGCGCAGCAGTAACAGCGACAGCTAAATCATTACTACGCGCTTTATTACGCGTAATTTGTTCGCACACTATAGGAATTGCTAAATGCATTCGAAGTGAGGCGCCAATCTGGTAAAAAACCCACGACACTGCGCTTTCTTTCTTTAATGTTTCTTATGTCTGTCTTGGCTTAAGGCTTATGTGTCTTTCACGCAAACAAAACCTCTGAGAACACGGCATCTGACCAGCACCATCGACTGTGACGCGCCTGCATGTGCGCCTAAGGTCTCGCCAGTCATGCAACACGGTCTTTTTTGTTAGTCAGCTTAATTGTTTGCGTGTATGTTTCTTTCTGTTTTTTATCATGCGGTAATACAAAAATATTATTAGTCTTCAAGAAACAAGTACACAAATCACAAATTCTACAAGGACATCATACAAAATACCGAATCAGCAGTTTGCGACGCCTCTTCTTTTTCTTTACGTCTTCACAGCCGAAAACGCGGCGTTACACGATGAGAAAGAAGCGCTTCCGCGTGTCCTCGTGCAGCTCATGCTCGTTCATCTCATGTATTCATAGCTTGTCTTGCATCTTGGATTATTTGCTTTTTCTTTTTGCGGGTGATTTATTTATTAACCAATTTATTTATTTTATTTATTGAATCATATTACCACCCGATTCGTGGCCTATCCCCCTCAGTGGATTTGTGCCATTAACTGAGGCTTCATCATGATCATCATCATCATCATCGAATCGCCATTTTCCAGCGGCAGCAATTGTTCGAGACGGACAAGAAGTTCTCCCTGTTTGTCTGGTGTCGCACGGCAACACTACCGACGGAAACCAACATTGCCATGGCCAGAGGATCCTCAACGCCGGAACACCGCCGTATGGCAAGACGTACCGGCGTTGCCGAAGCCGCCGACCAGATGCACGAGCAACGAAAACGTCCAACGCGCATTCGTGTCAAGCCGGGAGAACCTGGAGCTCCTACGCTGGGTCCTATCGCGCAACTACCTGTGCAGAACCACCGAAGGCTCCCTCGGCACTCCGGACAACGGAACACATCCCCGTTAGCGGAGAAACAACGACGTGACGAAGACCAACTAGCAACGGGAATCGAGTTCACCGCCTTCATCGAGGCCTCTGCACGTGAGGGCGACCAGCTACTGCAGCTGTGGATTCTGCTTTTGAAGCCGAAGGAGCGGCGGCTTCCTCGACAGCCGAAACGCTCACTTGATCACCAAAGCACTGAAGCACCGCACAGCATCCTGGACACAATGCAGCTTTTCGAAAGCGCCGAGCCGGCCGGAGATTTACCGCCACCCTTACAAGAGGCATGTTGCTTTCGTGTTTCTCTGTCACGTGTTTTCTCTGTCACGACGAGGGCATATGAAAGTCGAGGTGCCGCCGTGCTTCACGTTCTCCCGGGCGGCCGTGCTACAGTCGAGGGCCCTGCTGCCTTGGAAAATGAATTACGCCAACGAGCTCTTAGGCGCAAGTACATCTGCGAAATAGCCGGGGCTTCGAAGGAGGAGACGCGCCTGAAAGCTCAAATCGCCTACTCTAAGGTACTTACGACAAACAAAGACAACCTGGTGACACTGAATACACACGGTGACATTGGTGATCCGAGGGATGATTTTGCTGAACAGAGCAAGCAGCTCCTGGATTCTGGTGTCGTGGTCATCAGAGAAGGCAAACCTACCAATAGAGAGAAGCTGCGTCTGTCGGCGATGGCTGCGAAGGGTGGAGCGTTAAAGCACCTGGCTCTTGCTGACGCGTCATAGGTGCGCAGGAAATTTGCTAAAGGGTCGGTGAACAGGAGCTGTCCAGGATTTCGTCATTGAAGAAGGAGATCACAGAGGCCTGCAAGGCACTGGAATTCTTAAAAGCAGTACAAGATGTATGTCAAGACGAGACTTTAGATTCTCAGTACAACACTGTTCTGCATCTTGAAAGTTTGAACCTGCCGTCATGATCCTGGAACTGAGGACATAAGAATGTGTATATTATTTGCAGCCTTTACTTTGTAATTAAATAACAGTAAGTTAATAATAATATAACAGCCTCCTGCCTGGTCTGAAGTACGTCAAGGACTTCGTCGTACAGTATTTCATTGCGTGATACCCACGACGGTTGGGTTTCCTTCTGTAGAGGCTGGTACGGCTACCACACGCTGTGGTTAAAAGAGGCGACTTTAAATTCCACTTAAATTGACGACGTCGTCGTAAAGGCTTTGTTTATTAGGAAGAGCCCATGAGGTCCTTTGGTATATTAGTGAACTCGCCCCGTAGAATATTCCATAAAATGCCTAACTGGACCTATTCGACGCAATAAAATAATAGAATGTGACGCGCCGGTCTCGGTCATGTCTCTTTCTGCTTAAAGCGTTGTTCGCAGTAAGCTGGACACGCTAACCTATGGATGAAACCATCGTCTTTGTCTGCCAAGAGCACCACGGCCGCTTGATCACTTGCACGCACTGAAGAGCACAATTTCAAGCCGTAGAGCAAAATCTCCGTACAAATATTAAATAAAAAACTCGATTACTCCAAATTTTACCTTCACCACTCATTCGTTCTTTCCTGCAATTATCTCAGCGTACAATCACCCCATTCCTGGCTCATCCCTCATAAGTGGGTATGTGCCATATTTTGAAGGCTCGTCATCCACATAATATAATCAGCATTATCATAAACGCGATGAATAGGTGGACGTTTCACGAACACGCCTTAATAACGTGTACGGTACCAATAGCAAACCGCCATAATAACAATATATCTAAAATTGTGGTATGTTTATATAAATATGCGGACAATGATTATCGGCGACACTAAGAAAAAATTCGCCAATATCGCAGCAACGCTGTTAGTGGGACTCAAAGAGCTCGAAAGCACTATATGGGTATTCTCACCTTGTCATGAAAAAAAAATATAGATCATTCAGCCAGTTTATATGTAAGGGAAACAGGCACCTATTAGGGGTGTATTGGAGTCGCATTTTCAGGTGCGTTGATCAGTTAAATGCAAAGTGAAAATTGCTAAGCCCTCGTTTTCCATATGCTGAGAGGCATTATATGAAATGCTCACAAATTTTTCCGAGTGCCCTGCACGAACCTAATGCGGATGTAGGGTTATACTTGGACAAAACCGACGCCATGCTATGCGTAATCTGGAGGGAAAATTTGAACTGCGTAATCCATAAACAGCCTTTGCGACAAATTACGTACACGAGATTTGCAAAGCCCTACAAGCCTATTATACAAAATTCCTTATAGCTTTACCTAATCTCCTGGAAGAACGTAACGTGCCTCAAAGTTGCATTTTAAGCTAAGGAGGAATTCTTATGAAGGAAGTGTGGGCGAAATATGAAGAAAATACTTTAAAGATGGGTTTTTCCAAAAGTTCTCAAATCAAGTCTTCGGAACTCTTTTACGGCCGTTATCCGCAATAAGTTTTAGTCTTAGGGGAACTGTACGTGACACTGCGTTCATATTCGTTAGAATTGCGGGTGATGCTGGTGGTGATGTGTGGATAAATTTGAACGTTATCGGTATCACAATATTGTAGCAAATATTTACAGAATACCCGTTTTCTGCCGAATTTCATGCGTGTTAGGAGGTTTACTGCATGTTTACCCGGAGTGTTCGGTGAAGTGTCGAGGCAAGTTATATAAGTTTTCTGGAGATAAGAGGCAGGCAATGGCTGATGTGTAGGCCAGGATAAGATCTGTGGAATAAATGAGGTCTTCGCAGTAAATTTATGCACTCAATCGCTCCGGATCATTATCAGTGTGTTTGTTATCAATGGCGCAGAATTTGCCCAACTTTCTTATAGAAGAACCCTATATATCTGCCACCAAGGCGATAATAATAAAAAAAAGATGAGAGAACGCCCCGACTAAAGTGCATGTACCTTTAGTTTTCTGCGTATAAAATACACCCTTTGGCCGCAATATTCCTTCGCGAACTGTTTGAAAGCGTTATACAGCCGTTATCCGCTATGCTTCACAGCGTCCCTTAACAACACTACGTCACATTAAGTTTATATTTGGTGATAATAGTTGCATGTTAAATTTTATGCTGGGCGAAACGTTTATCGTTTAAATATGAACTGTGCAAGTAATAAAGGAATTCGGCTGATCCCCTTATTTTCACGCAATAGAAAAGGTCCATAGTAGGTTTCCCCTTGTCGGGCAAGTCAGCTTGTTTAGATTTCGTGGAAATACGGAGCAGGTTTAAAGGGCCATGGGTAAACACTGTTCATGGTGCGTGGGTAGTGAGGCCATTTGAGGAAATTACTTATGGAGCGTTCCTGCACTTTGCAAGGGTTTTTAAAGAAGGGCGCCTAATTTGCTTATACTGTATTGGAAGAAATATGCGACAGTCGCCGAGATAAGGTTTCGTGTAAAGAAGGAGTGAAGAGTGCGGCTCATGTTTATCAGAAATATACGATAACTAAGTTTTAGAATTCGTTGTACGCGGGTGGCGTTTCTACGCCCGTGTTTCAGATGTGAGTAGTGTTTTAAAGCCTGTGCTTTAATTACAGGCTACTGGCATTCGTAATGCAACCGCTCGTCAGAAACAGCTTCGCTGGCAACTGTGCTGCCGTTTCTTCCTCTTGCCTATTTTTCTAGAAACAGAGCGGTAATTTTACGAGGTTACGTAAACACCTGAAGAAAGCTGATGTGACCTTCTGCGGATATGCTGACATACCTTAATGAGCGGCTCTTGCGCAGTTTTCTTTCTTTTTTTACATGATGCACTAAGTCGTATAAGTGTGAGTAAAGTCGTAAATAAATCGTGTATTTTAGCAGAAAGCAGCAAAGGACATGCATGTTGGGGACTAAGTCCATTCTACTGGCATGTAAAGAAGACGTCCAGATATTTGCAAAGTACGAATAAACATCATCAGAACAACTGCGTCAATGTTTTAAGTCCTAACTGCACTCTACATTGTGTAGTGGTTGGCGTCGCAAGAATACCTGGAGCTTTCTCCAAGTGACTGCTTCTACCAATACCTCATGCGATGTTTGCGTCATCTGTTGCAGGCGTCACCATCTTGTCTATAACCACCATGAATCTTTCTAAAAAGTAAGAATTATCCAGAAAACTCTGTACTTGTCCCCAGAGTGGATCGGATCTCGTGTCGGTGACGTGTAATCCGTCAAGCTGCCGTTGGTGTCGTCACTGTCGTGCCTTCATCGTCGGCCTTGTTGATGACATGGCTATGTCGCTGTGGTGCAGTCGCCGTTGCACTGGTGTCATTGCCGTCCCTTCGTGAACTCGATTGAATTCTCGGGTTTTACGCGCCAAAACCACGATTACGAGGCACGCGGTAATGGGCGACTCCGCGTTGATTTTGATCACCAGGGGATCTTTGAGGTGCCCGCAATGCATGTGACTCGGGCATTTTTGCCTTTCGCGCCTATCGCAATGCGGCCACCGCTGACGGGATTTCAGCACGGTAGCTCCTGCTTAGCAGCACAATACCCCAGCTGCTAAGCCACAGCGGTAGTTGACGACCCTTCATCGTCGCCGTCGATATTCGTCGTTGCAGTTTTCCTTGTTGTACCTTCTTTCTTTCTTTCCTTCTTTCTTTCTTTCTTTCTTTCTTTCTTTCCTTCTTTCTTTCTTCGGTTCCTTTTGTTTTTGCGTATGTGAACAAAACCGCACTTTGTGACCCTGGTAGACCCGCACTGCAAGCACGCCTGGTGATCTCTCGGGGGAGAGGTACAGCCAGGCACGTGCCCAAGGGAGGGCCCGGGGGGGCCTGCCCCCCCTCCCCCCGAAATTAAGACGCATACCCCCCTCCCCCCCCACCCGCCCACGCCACCCTTTTCACACACATTCCTAAAGCGCCGCGTAATCAATGTTGAAACTTGACAGCACTTCGGCGGTCAACATTTTGCTGCCTTTTTCACTCCTTTTGGATGACGGTAGTTATCGGCATTTTTTAGGGGTTGTTAAGGCAAGTTTTCTCATCGATTCGGTGCCCCGTGATTAACTCGAGATGCGTTCAGTTGTCACCATCTTTTCGACGGTCACACGCTTCGCTGTTGCTTCGTTAGTGCAACCTTCTTCTTTTAGACTGATCCAGGGACCAAGAAAGGGATTCGGTTCGTGGTCAGCTGGTCTGTATGCACGTGGAACGAGATGCGGCCAGAGAAAACGCCAATTGCGTTTAGCTTTTCCTTTCGCTTCATTATTTCCTCGAGTAACGGCTCGCCGCGACGCTGACAGATTCTCGGAACCATATACCCGCGATATGGGTTAGATAAGGTGAAAAATAAAATAATGCGAAACAGCGTCCATCATCAAACCCTGCAATAACCGTTAAATCCATAAGCAACATGAATGCAATCCGTTACCTCGTCTGGTT
Source organism: Dermacentor andersoni (assembly GCF_023375885.2). Lineage (NCBI taxonomy): Eukaryota > Metazoa > Arthropoda > Arachnida > Ixodida > Ixodidae > Dermacentor > Dermacentor andersoni. The sequence continues at coordinate 52,328,341 of NC_092814.1, read as the reverse complement.
CTTGTCTAATTGTAGAGCACTTTTCATGCAAAATTGCCAACCGGAAACAAGAGCCGCAAGGCGTTGAGAAATTAAGCGATCTACTAAGGAATCCATTGTCGGCAACCGAGGCAACAGCCAAACAGGAAGAAAAAGCGGAAGTTAACAAATTTAACCGTTGTTTACGAAAACATTTATATATCAACATCTTTTTATTTAAAGAGGAAGTAGAAAAAACGCCACCGGAAGTGGAGAACAATTCCTTGTGTTTTGAATGACACTTCTACAGTTATCAGTCGAGCCGCCTGACGTAGCCTACTTCTCTGCTGTGCTTATGTAAGTGTCTTTCTAAGCTTCCGCGGTGGGCGTAGTACGTCTAGAATCGCAGCGTCCTGCGCCCTACGAGGTTGTACTGGACTGGCAGCCACGCATCGTTACGTAATTTCCCAAATAACAATACGAGTCATTTGTGGCACTTGGTAGAGCCTAAACGAGGGATCCAAAAGAACTGTGACGGTTCCGCAAATACATATTTGTCTATAGTTCATCCAGAGCTAACTCAAAAACCGCTACTATAGTCGGATACAAATGAAGTCTGCAGTGAAGCCCCGCCACGCCCTCATAACCCCCAGCCACTGTTCCTCCGGGAGGCTGCAAATAATTCGTACTTCAAACTTCTTCTGTTATCCAAATAAGGCGGTAACCACGAAAATAAAATTATTAGCACGTAATCTTGTACCTTTTGCCTCGCGTATTATAGTCGAATGGCCAAACCCTAATTCTTTATTGAACTGAAATAACATGCTTGCTTTGCTGCAACTATTTATTGTCAAGTTTCACTTTAGTTGGCTGGGAAGTTTCATGAGTGAAATGGGTTGAGCAATAAAAAGAAACGGCACCGCAGACTTTTGAAGAGTGAAATGCTCAGACTCCATACACTTTGTCCATGTCTGTTGCACACCTCATTGCTTCCGCCGATGAAAAGACTCTTCAAGAACAGCAGACGCTCCGGAGGGATCAAGTAGGACGCCATATTGAAAAGGCCGCATGACGACGATTTTATTTGCTTCTTTGATTGGCTGGCGAAGTAAAACAACCCTGCGTGGTTTGTGTGCCTTGATTGCCAACTGCTATTTTTTTTTAAGTTGTATTCTACTAAAGTAATCATTATTTTGCACTTTGGCTCCTTTACTTGTCCTTGGCAGTGTTCTTGCTGCGCATCGTTCTTGCGCAAGTCCATTTGACGTAGTTCCTTGTTTTCCAAGTAAAGGAGAAGTGTAACGCACTGGGCGTACCTGTAAAAATTTTTTCATTTCTCTTTTGTGGTTTGCGCATTTTTATGACGAATGGCGGACGTTATTCACATTTGTACTAGTAAAGTACCCCCCCCCCCCTCATTTGCATAAAAGTTAACTTGGGTTGGGCCCCCCGCGAAATATATCCTGCCTACGTGCCTGGGTACAGCCCAGATTGGTGGCACCGCAAGTCAAAAGGGAAAGATGACGTTCCTCTTTTGCAAAAACTAAAAAGCAACAAACGAAGACACAAACAAAAATTTAAAAACGAGCAACGACACTTCGCAATAAGTGACGCGGGAAGAGGTTGCTACCAAAATTCCTAGCATCGCCCGAAAGGCGGAGCACTCTAGCAATAAAAAATATAAGACAATTACACAAAATAACGTTCGTAGTGATATAGGCCGTACATATTTCATTAAATATTAGATTTTTTAAGATTAAATAACCAAACACGGAGTCACGCACGCACAGGCAAACATGTTGTCGAGCAAGCCACTCAGTAGGAGGAGGAGACTCAAGAAACCCACTTCCAAAGCTTTCCCAGAACTTCCCGGTAAGGAGAGTGCTGCAGGGGCAGAATGGATGCAGCGGCGGAAGCTGGAAGCCTCCTCGCAGACACAGGCAACAAAGACGCTAATTTACAACGAAAAGCCCACGACTAGAGAGATAGGGGCTCCAGTTCTCCAGATGCTTCTCTAGTTGAGCCCATTGTGAGTGAGGCTAAACAAGCCAGCCAGCATTCATGCATCGTACCTGTGGAGCAGAAAGAAAGCATGAATGCTAAAGAAAGAGGCGTGACTGCCGAAGACGGCGAGAGGCACTTACTTCATATGGGCGATATTGCAGACCTTGACACAACTGCTGCTGATAAGGAAGATAGTGCTGCTCAAGATTCTACTGTCAAAGATAGAAATGAGGCCGCTGAAACCTGCCGAAGCAGCGAAATGTTGGCAGACGCTGGCATCTCATCTGGCGCTGGAATAGCTTGTAAACAAGCTTGCAGCCGCGAGGAAGACACTCTTGGAAAATACGGACCGGCAAGCATCCCATCGTCGCGGCCAAATGCAGTAGTGCCAAATCTGTTTGATGATTTTTTGCGAGCACTTTGCACGTATATATTCCGTGCTGCTTTGACGTCGCCGGCGGTCCAGCCATCGTGGCTTTTTCCGCTGATATACGCACTAGGCGAATGAAATGGAACTGAATACTCTCCATTCAACAGTGACGTGTGGATCCTGCTTCTCAACCTCTGTCACCACCTCTGTTGCGATCATCTGAGCTTCCCTGTTTGTCGGAGACAGCAAGTACGCATGAACACGGGCTGGTCTTATGATCTGGAAAAAAAATCAAAGCCGCTTTCTTAAAGAAAGATGGTTTTACGTATCACTACCTCGACAAACTGTATATATCTGCATTGCATTACGTGTGTCACGCAATGCATTCCCGGCCGTCACCATGGGTAGGCCATGGGTGCAGCCACGGAAAACGAAGAGGCTGCCGCACGCGAACGTAAGCGCGAGGTCGATCGTACCCGTAAGCCCGATCCCGTGTATCGGCAACGGCATGCAGAAGCCATGTGGGAGACGCTTGTGGAGTCGAGACAAGGCAAATATACCTGGTAGCGAAGCTTCCATAGAAACCCATACGTTCAAGACATGGCGGTTCATCAGCGGTTCATGGGGCTTAGCGCGATCTTTACGAGGGAACGCTTGCAGCGGAAGAAAAAAAAAAACAATCTGACGCCATGTCCGTTAAAAACACAAGTGACGTCATTTGGTTCTCAAAGGCACAAAAGTTGTTTTGGGGGCCTGCTATTAGGGCTGTATAAATCGAATGCCCCGCCATTCGACTTGATGGGCGTTTCGAGCTTTCAGCGCGGAAAGCGATGCACGAAAAGCTCAGCCGTGTGGGTGTCGAAATCGCACCCCTGAACAGAACATACTTTCTTTGGAGGCCGACGAAAACTTTAGGAGCAAAGTCTGGTTCTATCGTTGGACGCCAAGCCCGTTGGCCTGAGCAGTCGCACGGAAGCAACTGAAGTAAGCAATTATCTGGCGGCTGTAACTCACTACTTTTGACTGAACAGGTTGAGAAAGCATGAAGATATCCGTGTCACCAACTTCAGACAAACGTCGACAAGCAAAAGTGCACAACTTGTCGGAGGGGCGTATTGTAACAGATGAACTTTGCGAGCGCGCCTTTCTGAACACTTCAAGAGCTACATTGCTTTGCAAACGCTAGCGGCGTCAACGCCCCCTCTTAAATGGGCGCTGATAAAGTGGTATTTATTGATAATGATAAAATAAAGAAGATTCGTCTTTTATTTACTCGTCACGCATATATAAAATTGATAAGGAATTTTATTTTCGTTGAGTGAATCTAATTGTGTCTCGCTTCAATTAAAAAAAACGCTCTTTTCTGTCCCTATGTTTGTTCCCTCCAAACATAGTCGCGCTTCTATCGCTGCTCCCATGACCACCCTTGCTGATGTTGGAGACAATTTGTTCTGAGGCGCTTTTCGCCCGAAGCTTCGCGACCTATTGGTATCGACCTTGATTGAGATGCCTACTGGTCTTGTGATCGTCAGCCTGTAGATCAGACCGATTACGTCTCGTTCTGATGCGGAAACGTTCCTGGCAGAAACTATGAAGACCTTGGCGTTGACGAAGCCACTGCACAGAAGCACGAGAAACGAGAACGTCTGACGTACCTTCAAGACGAGCAAAGAGAACCTGCAGCTTGTAGGCTGGCTCCTATCATGCAATTACCCTTGCGGAGTCGCCGAGAGCTACATCGGCGTTCTTGGCCGCGAAGACACTCCCCGCCAGCTCATCGCCAGCGAGCTGGGGCAGCGCAACTAACTACAGGAATCCAGCTCGCCGCGTTCGTCGATGCAGCTGGATGTGGCGGCGACCAAGTGCTGCAGCTGCGGATCCTGCTTCCCAAGGAGAATTAGCGGCGACTTCCTCGAGAGCGAGAACGCTTACCGCATCACCAATGTACTGCAGCTGCGAACAGCGTGGTGGACACACTGCAACTTTTGGAATGCACCGAGCCATCGAGCGAAGCGCTACTGAAACTATGGGTCGTGTGCACGCCTTTGTCCGCGCCGATTTCCATGGACCCTCAGCCAGTTGTAAGCTTACCGCACCCAGATGCCGAAATAACCTGACCGGTTGCCGCTCGCTGGCCCAAATGCATGTGCGCTTTTCACGCACCGCGAATGCGCATGGACTTGTGGCGCTGCTGAGCACCTTATATGCACACAAGGCGAGACCAGCCTGACGGTCACTGCACCTCAAGCTGCCAGCACGACTGGCTTCCTGCTGCGCACCTCAGTCCCCTGTCTTTCCTGCTGCTGACACCAGGTCTTCTAGCCTTTTCCAGAACATCTGGTTAGGCATCGCGCAGGTCCGTGCTGCAGTAGTTGCGCGCCTCGAGGATCACGCAGGGGCTGCAAAAGTGCAGAATGGCGACATTGTTGACACCTTCCCAGTGATTGCTTTTATGGCTCAGGAGATATGCGAGCTGGGAAAACATCTGCCGCTCACCCTGGATCTATACCTGCTCAAGCAGCGGCTTCAACGGTACTATCTCCACATCCCCCGCCTCCCAGCAGCCAGCTACCGAGGCCTCTGCAACAATGTCGTGGCCGCAGTCGAACCTGCGCCACCGCTCATTATGCAGATCTTAGAGCTTTTCACTGGCAAAATGTCTGAGCACACGGAGCAGGTGGGCGACAAAAATTTGAATGCAGTTGCACAGCCGTATGCAGCAGACGTCAACCAGGATGAACACGACAGGCTGAATCCAGTCCCGCAGCCATTCTCCGACGAAGCGGATGAAGACACCAAGAGAAAGAGCGTGTGTGCTCCCCCGCGATCGCAGGAAAGACACCTGTCATTCCTGTGGGGTCCGTCCGAGGTCAGATTAGTTCCTATGGAGAGCGTCCAAGCCGTGCAGCGACAACGATGGTGGCGACGAGTACGACAATGAGCACAGCGCGCCGACCGAGAAGGATGATTCTCCTCCCCTGAAAGTGCATGCCTTGCTGAATTACAGGAAAAAGTCGAACAAACGGAAAATGGCGGAAGACAGCAAAATTAACAAGACACCGCCACTATCGCCAAAAACTATAACCAACGAGACTACGTCAGACTGTCAGCTGGCATTGTTACAGAGAGCAGTCCGGAAGACAATGACGACGCGAGCATGTTCCCAACCCAACACTCGCCGTCCCTTCTCGATATGGCCAGATTGATCGGCTCGCCAGTCGCCAAAAGCGGCAGAAAGATGTCGAACAAGCCACAGAGGGGGAGAATGAGCCTCAAGGAACCCACTTGCGACACGTTCCTAGAACTTCCCAGTGAGGAGGGGGATGCTGAGGCTGAATGGATGCAGCAGCTGCACCGGGAAACCTGCTCGGAGCCAAAGGTATCAAAGAAACTAACTTACATCTAACAAACCGATGACGACAAATATATGGGCTAAAGTTCTCCGGAATCCTTTTTTGCTGAGCCCGTGGTGAGGGAGGCTGAAACGATCAACGACCACTCATTCATCGTAACCACTTGCGGCCAACCAAAGGTACCTGTGGAGCCACAAGAAAGCACTGGCGCAAATGAAAGAAGCGTGACTGCTAAAGACGGCGACGCTCCCCTAATGGATGTGAGCGAGGTTAAGGACATTGACACAACTGCTACTGGGAACGAAGATAGTACTGCTGAAAATTATACTGTCAAAGAAGGAAAAGAGGCTGCTGAAGCCTGCACAAGCAGCGAAATGCCGGCAGACGAAGGCAAGTCGTCTCACGCTGGGACACCCTTTGTACAAGGTTGCAGCCGTGAGGAGAACCGTCTTGAAAAAGACGGACAAGCAAACATCGCATCCCATTCGGCAAATGCATATTAGTAGCGTGGCGGTAATACGGCCGGAGATAACACCTAACGCGATAGGCGCAATCGTCGCAGGTGGTGCGGACGCGACCCTCTGGTTGTGCCTCATCTGCCTCATGAACTTCGTAGAACTACTGTATATTTTCCATGATACATCGTCTGTTGGATGAGGGGATAGAAAATGGTCCTGGAACGCTGAGGAAGCCTTGATGACACCGTGAGCTGTGGGCGGCGTCGTTTCGATCGCAAACAGTTTGTCTATTTATATAATAAGTTCACAAGAACCTGTAATACGTTAGTGAACTCGCCGGCTTCAATTTTCACTATATGATTTTATTGCGCTTATTTGACACAATAAAGCGACTTCATTTGACGCGCAGGTATCGGAGATTTCTTTTTGGCCCTACGCGTAACCCGCCGAAAGCACGATACCTTACTATAGCGTATCGCTGGCATCATCGTTGTACGCCGTACGAGGCACTCCCGCTAAATCACTTGCGCGCACTGAAGAGCCCCGTTTCTCTCTCGTTCAGCAATATTTCCATACCAACTGCTATAAAACAAACATGTAAATATCCAGCGTATATGCTAGAAGCTTGGTCAAGCGAAGCAGTCATGAAGTGGTTTAATGAATGCATCATTGCCTAATTGTATGCCTACAGTTGTCCATATCTTAATCCAGGGCAACGTAAAGCTTCATGCAATGTTTTATATATGTGCCGCGCAGGTTTGTTACCTTAAATGCAGACGAATCACATGTACTTGGTTACTTGTAATAATTTAGATTTTTCGTAGTTGTGAAATTGTACGGCTGCTGTTTTTACTCCGTAATGTTGAATAGTTATGGTTAAAATATGCCGACCCAGATGCCCAAGCTGTCTACCTGCTTAGGCTACTCGGTATGTCCTCTTGGCTGTAACGCCGTCACTTTCATTAGACCTTCGTCAATGCAGCTTCATCGTTTTACTCTCGTCATGCCGCGGTCGTCACGCCATCTACCCGGGCCCAGTGACCCAACTTGTCCAGTAGCTTGGCCCACTAGGTATGGGCTTGTAGTCATGATTCCGTCGTGGCGGTCATGCCAGCTTTGTCATCCGCCACTCGTCATGCAGTCGTCGTCCCGCCATCGTCGCTATACAGTCCCCATGCCTTCGATCTCAAACCGTCGTAGTGATGGTGTCTTGTTAGTACAATGCCAGTTTCGTCATCTGTCTCTAGTAACGCCATTGCCATCACGCCCTTTTGGTCGATCCATCGTCGTCATTCTCGCGTCTTCATCCGGTAGTTGCCATACCGTTGTCGCCACGCCATCGTCGTCATACAGTACTTGTAATCTCATGGTCCTGATGTCGTTGTCACGTTTCCATCGTTCTGTAATCGTCAAATTTTAAGGGTCGAGGTCTTATTGTCATCATGCTCTCGTTGTTACACGCCATTGTCGCTCCATCGAAGTCACTAGTTCTTCATCATTACATCATCACTGCGGAGAGTCGTCGCGAAATGAGTTCTGCCGCAATATATATTTAGAAAACGCAGAACAAATGTGCACCTTGGGGTATACTTTCTTGCACAAGATAGCGAGGAACATTCGAAGACACTGTGTATAGGTTTTAATACGTGTATCCTAACTGATTTGGAAACGCTGAAATAAGCTTTCATCTGTGAACTCGCGAATCTGGCAGTGTTTAGTTCTGGCATCGCTACAACACGATAATATATTCGACGTGCAAATATTCAGAGTACTATGCCAGTTCCCCTACATTAGATTCGCTGACGTGGAAGAGTGAGTGAGTGAGTGAGTGAGTGAGTGAGTGAGTGAGTGAGTGAGTGAGTGAGTGAGTGAGCGAGTGAGTATGTGAGTGAGTGAGTGAGTGAGTGGGCGAGTGCATGAGTGAGTAGTGAGTGAGTGAGTGAGTGAGTGAGTGAGTGAGCGAGTGAGTGAGTGAGTAGTGAGTGAGTGAGTGAGTGAGTGAGTGAGTGAGTGAGTGAGTGAGTGAGTGAGTGAGTGTGTGAGTGAGTGAGTGAGTGAGTGAGTGAGTGAGTGAGTGAGTGAGTGAGTGAGTGAGTGAGTGAGTGAGTGAGTGAGTGAGTGAGTGAGTGAGTGAGTGAGTGAGAACTTTACTGAGTTCTAGTAATTGTGTTTTTCTGCGGCTGTGGCGAATTCTTCAGGGGAGTCTTCCTCTTTGTGTCTTCTCCGGAGGTCTTCACTCACTGCTTCGTCCGTCCTCTGTGACAATTGTGGGCTGCCCACAGTCCAGGAATCCGCTGTCCGCTGCTGTCCGTCGTTCAAGCCGCATTAGACCTACCTGGCGAAACTGCTCAAAGATGCATATGGAAATTTACACCTTTTACTAACAGAATACACGACTTTACAAGCCATCGTCTTTGGAAGCGACTGGACTTTATTTCATACTTGATGGAAAATGCTGCGCCAGTTGAGGCTTAGGTCCACCCGTCAGCGTCTAAGACTCCGCCTTTCTAGTGCGTTGCTCACAGGATGAGAAGCACTTCCAAAAACTCAACCCCTCTAATGGGAACGCTGGACCGACATTACGTGAAATGACGCTTGCATTTTCAATGATCTTCCATATTAGCCGCCAGGCTCATCAATTGCTCTGGCTAACACTTTGATGGCTACATTTGGTACATGTCCACAAATACCTTATAGCAATGTTGACGCAAATAGCAAATTGGCTATAGCCGCTGCTCTAAGCCTCTGTTGCTAGAACATATCACGCATCATCTGAATACAACTTTTTTTGAAGACGCAGGCATTCTGGACATGTCTTATGGGCAACGCTTGATAGAGTTATAGAAGTGCAACCCCCTTCCACCATTTAGGCGCATTTGGCTAACATGTGTTTCTTACTCATCTTATTGGGTCTTATGTGGCAAACCAACATCTCGCATATTTTAAACAATGCATCATTCTTTCACGATGGATTTTTAAGGTTCATATTATTCGTCATTAGTCATCGCCATAATTTTATAGTACATAGATTTTACGCATTTACAACGACTATCTTCCATAATACATCGTTAACACTACCAGCTGTCATGGCGCTCTTTGGCCAAACCTGGCCCTTGCGCCACAAAACACCACACATCATCATCATCATTATGTGGCGAACCCGGCATTTGACTGTTGTGTGCCCATGCGTGTATTACTTCAGCTTTGTACATTCTTCATCTGTACGCGCCTGCCAATCTCCGACTGCATCTCGGTTTCGTGTACGCCTCTTAGGAACTGAGCGAGTAGGCGTACATTTGTGTACTCTGTAAAGTGAGTGTAAATTTAGGTAACTGCGGTGTATATTTTCAGAACGTAGGAGGTTTCTTATTCTGTTTCATAAATATTTTCTTGAGAAGCATTAGCTGTCTCCCATTCATGGTTACTAAGTGTTTTTATTTCATATTTATTTCCATAAAAACAAAAGAAGACAAACAACAGGTTGTCGGTTCGGCTAATAGCCGCAGTAAGCTGCCTTTTCTGCCACTTTCATTTTTCATAGCCTTTGCTGATAGCATGACGATGAGTAAAACGAGAACAGGGTGAAATCAGGAGCCAACGTTTCGACAAGTTTCGACAAGTTAACGTTTCCTCTTGTCGAAACGTTGGCTCCTGCTTTCACCTTATTCTCGTTTCGCTCATCGTCCCGAATTTGCAACTCCCGCCTTCTCCGTGTTTTTGCTGATAGCATGAAGCTTATAGGTGAATTAATGCTTATTTATAACTTTACGTTTGAATTCTTGAAAAATAATTTTCTTCTACGTTTTCTTTTTGATTTCTCTTTTTTTTCTAACCTTTATTGTCTCACGCAAAAACGGAAGTAAACTTTGGACTAAATATATTCCGCTGCTGTTTTGACGACCAGCTTCATCAAAGCAATATTCTTAGCGTCTACATAGCTCTTTTGTCCACTTTATGACCTTCTCCATCAGAGCAAACAAGGTTAGGAATCTTATGTCGACGTCTCTGCCTGTTCATAAATTTTACTTCCAATGCTCCAGTCTTGTCTACCGATTTCATATTATCATTCGCAAAGGCTGTATCACACCGGCTTCACGAAACATCTATGAAACCGCCCATCGTGTTCTTCAGTTTGCCTCGAACTGCGTAATGAAAGTTAGGCGCTGTGGCCATGTCAACAGGAAATGGCCATCATATACCAGAGATGCTCATGTAAAGTAGTATTGCGCGCGCAGCTGTGTCGTGTCCCATGGCGCCTATTCAGAGTGAACGACTGTCAGAGCTTACGCACCATTAGCCTTGCTCATTTGTCCCATCTAGCACGAGACCAACCGCGATGGAAACCAGACATTGCATGCAAATGATTGTGTATACATCGTCTGATATGGCCCTTTGAACTAATTGCCACATGTTGTGACACATTGCGTGCCTATCATCGAAGCAACCCGGGCTCACCCCTCTCCCCTCGTTCTTCTGACGTGATTGCCCTTGTGACGACCTGCAAAATTCCACGAAAATGCCAATCCCTTTCCGTGGGTCGAACTGCGAAGTCCGGGGGCACTGACAGCCTTGGTGAAGCCTGACTCTACTGACAGCCTTGGTGACAGCCTACTGACAGCCTTCTCTCGCGACGGAAGAGAAATGCATCAGCATCCGCTACCTCGTTCCTGCCGACGATGGCATGCCCAAGCGATTTAAGGCAAAACGAGTCCATTTTTAGAAGAGAAAGTCGCCACCAGCCACCCCGTCGGTGTGGGGCGCTCTCCAGCAATGCAAACTGTACGCTATTTTCTGCTCTATCTGTACATAATCTATAAAGCTGTTCGTCTCGTCTTCGTCTGCTGCAAGAGTCCGCCTCTCGTCCTCCACTCCGATATGCAGTACCCCTCAGAACAATATGAAGCTCTCAGGTGTCACTCTCTTCTAGCAAAAATAGCCGTAACACTAAACTGAGACGTCAGTATGCTATGCATATTTTCTTTTCTTTAATTCAAACAGACGTTTTAGAAATTGCAGGAAGCGTGTAGCGTAAGTGTGCCTTTTATGTTGATTAGCAGAAGGGGCGGTTACTATGAGCAAGTTGCTTCGTGGAGTAATCTTCAGTATATGAGCAACTTACAAGAGGCCTCTATTTTTGTATTAACAGATAGATCTTCAATAAATGGTAGTTCGACACTCGATGTACTTGCCTTTATATATTGCTCCAATAAAGAAACAATTTTGAGTAATTAGGAAATTAAATAGATTGCAATCAATTATGTTATATGAAAAAAGAAATTTCTTTCTAGGACCCGTCAAGTGGCTGTACGATGATGTGCATACATGAACAGGGAAGCTTGAGTAAACGTCAGATGCTAGAGCACTCCTGCATGTTTATTTGTGTGCCTTACATTGTCCCTGTCTTCAAAAAGCACCGCATCACAACTGCAATTCAAAGTTACGGGATGCAGAAAAACAGAATGAGAAACAAATAAAACGCCGAATAAGCAGACACATATTTAGAAAAGATACAGCTATAGCACAATAATGAGAGACAGAGCACATATACAGAAGCAGGAACAAATTATGAGAAGACAAGAGAGGAGTGCAGCTATAGAAAGACGACTGTAGAAAAAGTGGGAAGCTCTGAACAGAAGGAAGATAATACGTGTTGAAAGATATAAAGATGGAGCAAGTGACAGTGCATTCCGTGGAGAGGTGGGTGTCTGCTGAAATAGGCAGCAAGGCGGAAGCTAGTACTTGCTATACTCTTCTGCAAAAGCCACAATGAAACAGAAGCTAGTAGAACCGAACATAAAATAATTCCATGGATGATTTTGCATAAAAAGAGGACGTCCGTTGCATTACGTCTGCCGCAAAGTGACCCAAGTGTATACGATGATTACTCAGACTTGAAAAGTTGTAGGTGCATGAAGTCTGGAAACGATGTTTATGCTTTTCCCGAACACGCTGCATTAAAAGGCTATTCGAATTTCTTGCCACATTCCACACCACTGCGGAATATTCAAGAAAGTGGAGATATATGTAAAGAGGTAGGACGAACCTACCAAAATTGGCCAAGATTATCTGTTTTAAACCATCATTTAGCGATGTCGATCTCATTCGTAACGTAAGTTATAAGTGAAGAGACCACTCTAAAACAAAAATTCAATCTACGCAGCGCATAACCCATACATTGCTACCACACTAAACTGCTCACGCGACAGCAAAAAACTTGCACATTCTCGCGAAGACCGCAGCAGTAACAGCGACAGCTAGATTATTACTACGCGCTTTATTACGCGCAATTTGGTCGCACACTAGGAATTGCTAAAATCATTCGAAGTAAGGCGCCAATCTCGTAAAAAACTCACGACAGTGCGCTTTCTTCTTTTTAATGTTTCTTATGTCAGTCTTGGCTTAAGGCTTATGTCTCTTTCACGCAAACAAAACCTCTGACAGCACGGCATCTGACCAGCACAGTCGACTGTGACGCTGCACGTGCGCCTAACGTCTCGCCAGACATGCAACATGGTCTTTTCTTGTTCCTTAGCTTAATTGTTTGCGTGTTTGTCTTTTTCTGTTTTCTTATCATGCGGTAATACAAAAATATTATTAGTCTTGAAGAAACAAGTACACAAATCACAAATTCTACAAGGACATCATACGAAATACCGAATCAGCAGTTTGCGATGCCTCTTCTTTTTCTTTACTTCTTCACAGCCGAACACGCGGCGTTACTCGATGAGAAAGAAGCGCTTCCGCGTGTCCTCGTGCAGCTCATGCTCGTTCATCGAATCGCCATTTTCCAGCGGCAGCAATCGTTCGAGACGGACAAGAAGTTCTCCCTGTTTGTCTGGTGTCGCACGGCAACACTACCGACGGAAACCAACATTGCCATGGCCAGAGGATCCTCAACGCCGGAACACCGCCGTATGGCAAGACGTACCGGCGTTGCCGAAGCCGCCGACCAGATGCACGAGCAACGAAAACGTCCAACGCGCATTCGTGTCAAGCCGGGAGAACCTGTAGCTCCTACGCTGGACCCTATCCCGCAACTACCTGTGCAGAACCACCGAAGGCTGCCTCGGCGCTCCGGACAACGGAAGACATCCCCGTTAGCGCAGGAACAACGACGTGACGCAGACCAACTAGCAACGGGAATCCAGTTCGCCGCCTTCATCGAGGCCTCTGCACGTGAGGGCGACCAGCCACTGCAGCTGTGGATTCTGCTTCTGAAGCCGAATGAGCGGCGGCTTCCTCGACAGCCAAAACCCTCACTTTATCACCAAAGCACTGAAGCACCGAACAGCATCCTGGACACAATGCAGCTTTTCGAACGCGCCGAGGCGGCCGGAGATTTACCACCACCCTTACAACAGGCATGTTGTTTTCGTGTTTCTCTGTCACGTGATTTCTCTGTCACGATGAGGGCATATGGAAGTCGAGGTGCCGCCGTGCTTCACGTTCTCCCGGGCGGCCGTGCTACAGTCGAGGGCCCTGCTGCCTTGGACAATGAATTACGCCAGCGGGCTCTTAGGCGCAAGTACATCTGCGAAATAGCCGGGGCTTCGAAAGAGGAGACGCGCCTGAAAGCTCAAATCGCCTACTCTCAGGTAGTTACGACAAACAAAGACAACCTGGTGACACTGAATACACACGGTGACATTGGCGATCTGAGGGATGATTTTGCTGAACAGAGCAAGCAGCACCTGGATTCCTGTGTCGTGGTCATCAGAGAAGCCAAGCCTGCCAATAGAGAGAAGCTGGGTCTGTCGGCGATGGCTGCGAAGGGTGGAGCGTTAAAGCGCCTGGCTCTTGCTGATGCGTCAGAGGCACGCTGGAAATTTGCTAAAGGGTCGGTGAACAGGCCAGCAAGGCACTGGAATTCTTAAAAGCAGTACAAGACGTATGTAAAGTCGAGACTTTATATTCTCAGTACAACACTGTTCTGGATCTTGAAAGTTTGAACCTGCCTTCATGATCCTGGAACTGAGGACATAAGAATGCGTATGCTATTTGCAGCCTTTACTTTGTAATTAAATAACAGTTAAGAATAATATACCAGCCTCCTGCGTGGTCTGAAGTACGTCAAGGACTTCGTCGTACCGTCTTTCATGGCGTGGTACCCACGACGGTTGGGTTTCCTTCTGTGGAGGCTGGTACGTCTACCACACGCTGTGGTTGGACGAGGCGACTTTAAATTCCACTTAAGTTGACGACGTTCGAACGTGTGAAGTAGTCTTCGTCGTAAAGGCTTTGTTTATCAGGAAGAGCTCACGAGGTCCATTGGTATATTAGCGTACTCGCCCCGTAGAATCTTCCATAAAATGCTTAACTGGACCTATTCGACGCAATAACATAACAATAGAATGTGACGCGCCGGTCTCGGTGATGTCTCTCTGTGCTTCAAGCGTAGTTCGCAGTAAGCTGGACACGCTAACCTATGGATGAAACCATCGTCTTTGTCTGCCAAGAGCACCACGGCCGTTCGATCACTTGCGCGCACTGAAGAGCATAATTTCAAGCCGTAGAGCAAAATCTCCGTACAAATAATAAATAAAAAACTCGATTGCTCCAGATTTTACCTTCACCACTCATTCGTTGTTTCCTGCAATTATATGTGCGTACAGTCACCCCATTCCTGGCGCATCCCTCATAAGTGGGTATGTGCCATATTTTGAAGGCTCGTCATCCTCATAATATAATCAGCATTATCATAAACGCGATGAATAGGTGGACGTTTCACGAACACGCCTTAACCGCTCGACAGAAACAGCTTCGCTCGCAACTGTGCTGCCGTTTCTTCCTCTCGCCTATTTTTCTAGAAACAGAGCGATAGTTTTACGAGGTACACGTAAACACCTGAAGAAAGCTGATGTGACCTTCTGCGGATATGCTGTCATACCTTAATGAGCTGTTCATGCGCAGTTTTCTTTCTTTTTTTTTAGATGACGCACTAAGTCGTATAAGTGTAAGTAAAGCCGTAAATAAATCGCGTATTTTAGGAGAAAGCAGCAAAGGACATGCATGTTGGGGACTAAGTCCATTCTGCTGGCACGTACAGAAGACGTCCGGAGATTTGCAAAGTACGAATAAACATCATCAGTAGTTCGGCATCAGCGTTTTAAAGCATCAGACACACGGTACGATTCGGCGCCCGATCCGACGTGCGGCGCCGCATGCTCCGGCATGCGGCATACGACGATTCGGGGCACACGGTGCGTGCATCCGAAAGATCGAGCGACGCGTAAGCTCCGCCCAGATACAGCCCCCCAGCTTGACTTAATATCCACGTCTAGAAACGCAATACAAACAACTCTGCACAACACTGCTTCGCTTTACGCGAACACTGTCAATAGAATTATGCCCCTGTGAGTGACGGAACACTTCACGACGGCGCGTTGTCCACTGACGGCTCCGCCAACAACCAGTGATAGGGCGGGTAGGCCTAGCTAGGCGGATGCTGCGGCCGACGGCGCTGGCGATCCAACGCGATCCCGTCAAAGAGCGCTTATTTTTGCCGAAACAATTAACACTGTACACTTAGGTCGCCCATAATTAAATACAATTGGTTTACTCGGCCCAGTCGTTACGAAGGGCAAACGTGCAAGCGAAGCGAGCAGCCTCGCTCATACGGTCAGTGTGTGCTGTCTGCCCGCGAAATGCCCTCGCGTCGCGGCTCCCGATCTCGCCAGTAGCTTGGTGCTAGTGTACTAGGCGCTGCTTTGCATAACAGGCACACGTTCGAGAAAATTTTACTGAACCGGTAACTATATCGTGTCGGAAACAAACTGCAGCAGGCATGGAAAAAAAAAAAAAACAGACTGCGAGAAACCGGCCACCCAGCGCCGCCTCCGTGGAGGGAACGTGAGAGAACGTCACATGCCAGCCACGCTGTCATTGGCTGCGGCCAAACGACGAGGCGGTTGTCGCACGCGTCGGACGATGAAAATCTGCCCAGTTTGTCGCACGCCGGACGTCCGATCCGGCGCTCCGGCACGGCAAAACACCTCGATTCCGGCTGCCGTTCCGGCGCGTCGGACGCCGGATCGGACGCCGAATTGGACCGTGTGTCTCCCGCTTAAGTCCTAACTGCACTCTACATTGTGTAGTGGTTGGCGTCGCAAGAATACCTGAAGCTTTCTCTAAGTGACTGCTTCTACCAATACCTCATGCGATGTTTGCGTCATCTGTTGCAGGCGTCACCATCTTGTCTATAACCATCATGAATCTTTCTAAAAAAGTAAGAATTATCCAGAAAACTCTGTACTTGTCCCCAGCGTGGATCGGATCTCGTGTCGGTGACGTGTAATCCGTCAAGCTGCCGTTGGTGTTGTCACTGTCGCGCCTTCATCGTCGGCCTTGTTGATGACGTGGCTATGTCGCTGTGGTGCCGTCGCCGTTGCACTGGTGTCATTGCCGTCCCTTCATGAACTGAACTGAATTCTGGGGTTTTACGCGCCAAAACGACGATTACGAGGCACGCGGTAATGGGCGACTCCGCGTTGATTTTGATCACCAGGGGATCTTTGAGGTGCCCGCAATGCATGTGACTCGGGCATTTTTGCCTTTCGCGCCTATCGCAATGCGGCCACCGCTGACGGGATTTCAGCACGGTAGCTCCTGCTTAGCAGCACAATACCCCAGCTGCTAAGCCACAGCGGTAGTTGACGACCCTTCATCGTCGCCGTCGATATTCGTCGTTGCAGTTTTCCTTGTTGTACCTTCTTCCTTTCTTTCTTCCTTTCTTTCTTTCTTTCTTTCTTTCTTTCTTTCTTTCTTTATTTCTTTCTTTCTTCGTTTCTTTTTCTTTTTGTGTGTGTGAACAACACCGCACTTTGCGACACTGGTCGACCCGCATTGCACGCACGACTGGTGATCTCTCGGGGGTGAGGTACAGCTCAGATGGGTGGCAACGGGAGTCAAAAGGGAAAGATGACGTTCCTCTTTTTGCAAAAACTAAAAAGCAACAAACGAAGACACAAACAAAAAATACAAAAACGAGCAACGACACTTCGCATTAAGTGACGCGTGATCAGGTTGCTACCAAAATTCCTAGCATCGCCCGAAAGGCGGATCACTATAGCAATAAAAAATATTAGGCAATTACACAAGATAGCGTTCGTAGTTTTATAGGCCGTACATATTTCATTAAATATTGGATCTTTTAAGATTAAATAACCAAGCATGGAGTCACGCACGCACAGGCAAACATGTTGTCGAGCAAGCCACTCAGTAGGAGACTCAAGAAACCCACTTCCAGAACTGTCCCAGAACTTCCAGGTCAAGAGAGTGCTGCAGGGGCAGAATGGATGCAGCGGCGGAAGCTGGAAGTCTCCTCGCAGACACAGGCAACAAAGACGCTAATTTACATCGAAAAGCCCACGACTAGAAAGATAGGGGCTCCAGTTCTCCAGATGCTTCTCTAGTTGAGCCCATTGTGAGTGAGGCTAAACAAGCCAGCCAGCGTTCACGCATCGTAACTGTGGAGCAGAAAGAAAGCATGAATGCTAATGAAAAAGGCGTGACTGCTGAAGACGGCGAGAGGCACTTACTTCATATGGGCGATATTGCAGACCTTGACACAACTGCTACTGATGAGGAAGATAGTGCTGCTCAAGATTCTGCTGTCAAAGATAGAAATGATGCCGCTGAAACCTGCCGACGCAGCGAAATGTTGGCAGACGCCAACATTTCTGCAAGAAACATTCTGCAAGAAACATTCAATCCACTTAAGCAGGTTGCAATCAACATGGAGTGTGCTAAGTTTCAGTAATAGTAGTCGATGTGAGACGGTATCGAAAGCTTTCGCGAAGTCAAGGAAGATGCAGTCAATAACTGAAGCTCGATCTAATGCGGAAGACAAATCATTAGTACAGGTTAATAATTGAGTCTCACAAGAATAATTTTTGCGAAAACCATGCTGCTGTGGCGCAAAAAAATTATTAGACTCGAGAAAGCTAATCAGGTTGCAGTAGATTATGTGCTGTAATAATTTGCATGGAATAGAAGTTAAGGAGATCGGCCGGTAGTTTAAGGAGTTATGTGTATCACTGGATTTGTGGACTGGAATCACCTTCGCCGTCCTCCAGTCGTCCGGAAGTGTTGAACTCTACAAAGACTGCGTAAAAATATACGACAAAAAAGCAGATGAATAGGCTACAGTACTCTTAAGGAATTTGTAATTTATGGTATCAACACCTGCCGATGAAGAAAGTTTAGCTTTCATAATCAAATTGTATATGCCAGCTAAATCGATCGAAATTGGCTCCATCTCAGGGTACGTAAAGGCACGTGCGGACGGTGAAGTATCTATTAGAGCGTTAGAAAAAGATAGCGAGAATGTGTTGTTAAAAACCGTTGAGCAAAGCTCACGGGGGACAGGAATTCCATCGTCAGTTTTCAGAACGATTTCTGTGGGTTTGCGTACGTTAATAATGTTCCAAAACTTCTTAGGATTAGTTGTGAGCAGATGAGGTAGTGTTTCAGAAAAAAAAGTAATTCTTAGCTGAGCGAATGGCCATGTTATATTCAGATGCGATAGCTACGTAGGCAGCTTTTGCTTTGGTTTCCCCAGATAGCTTGAAGCGTCGAAAAATGCGTTTTTTCTTGTTAAGAAGCTGTTTTAAACTTAAGTTAAACCAAGGAGCCCGATTGCATGATGATAATAGGCGAGTCGGAACATATTTTTCAGTTAGCGTTTGAACCTTGTTCTTGAAAAGGAGCCAGTTTTCTGCAATAGTTCTTTCCCAGAACTGAGGAAAAAGGAAATCGGCAAAACTTTGTAATTCGTTATTGATCGAGGAAAAATCTGCTCGACTGTAATCACGAATTTTCTTACGGTGTTTTAGACGCTGTGGCGAGCGTAAGGGGATTGCAAAATGAATCACGCAATGATCGCTTAAACCAGGTATAATTGGTAGTAATGAAATTGAATCAGGGGATGTGGTAAAGACGAGGTCAATGATGTTGGCAGAAACTGCAGTGACACGGGTAGGCTCTTTAATAAACTGGGTGAGGCCAAATGTCGAACATATATCAAGAAAGGTTGAACATTGGGATGAGGATAAAGTCATTCATGGGAAGTCAACAGCCCAGTCAATGCCAGGGAAATTTAAATCACCGAGCAAGAATATTGGTGCTGCTGGATATTTAACAACGATTTGGTTAAGACAGTCAAACAGCTCATTGCAAAATGTGGATGTACTAGCGGGTGGTCGATAGCAAGCGGCAAATATCACGTCTTTCTTATTTATGTGAATACAACAGCGCAAGAACTCAATTTGCGAAGGCACGTGTATATCAAAAGAGGTGATATCAGATGAAACAGCGATCAAGGTCCCACCACCACATCGTCCTATTCTGTCATTTCTATAAATATTGTAAGCCTTACTGCACGCGAAAAGCTCCGAATTTTCAATTTTATCTGAAAGCCAGGTTTCGACTAAAACAACAATATCTGCATTGCACGTGTCGATCAGCGCCGACAGAGCATCGCGCTTATTCATAATGGAGCGGATGTTAGTGAACAGCACAGAGTAAACGTTCTCATGCTTATTCTGTACGGCCGCGCGATGCTATAAGTTTACGTTTGAATTCTTGAAAAACAATTTTCTTCTACGTTTTCGTTTTGGTTTTTCCTATTTTTGTAATCTTGATTGTCTGATGAAAAAACAGAACTATATATTCTGCTGCTGTTTTGACGACCAACATCGTCAAAACAATATTCTTATCGTCTACATAGCTCTTGTGTGCACTTTTTGACTTTCCCCAGCTGAGAGAACAAGGCTAGCAATCTTGTGTCGACGCCTCTGCCTTTTCATAAATTTTGCTTGCAATGCTCCAGTCTTGTCTATCGATTTCATATTATCATTCGCAAAGGCTGTATCACACCGGCTTCGCGCAACATCTATGAAACCGCCCATCGTGTTCTGCAGTTTGCATCGAACTGCGGAAAGAAAGTTAGGCGCTGTGGCCATTTCAACAGGAAACGGTCATGATATACCAGAGATGCTGATGTAAAGTAGTATTGCGCGCGCAGCTGTGTCGTGTGCCATTGTGCCTATTCAGAGTGAACGACTGTCAGAGGTTAGGCACCATTAGCCTTGCTCATTTATCGCATATAGCACGAGACCAACCGCGATGGAAACCAGACATTGCATGCAAATGATTCTGTATACATCGTCTGAAATGGCCCTTTGAACCAATTGCCACCTGTTGTGACACAATGCGTGCCTATCATCGAAGCAACCCGGGCTCCCCCCTCTTCCCTCTTTCTTCTGACGTGGGTGCCCTTGTGACAACCTGCAAAATCCCACGAAAATGTCAATCCGTGTCCGTGGGTCGAATTGCTGAATCCGGGGGCACAGAGCACCACGACGACTCCACTGACAGCCTTGGTGGTATGCAGCTTGGACTTCTCCCGCGACGGAAGAGGAAGGCATCAGCATCCGCCTGCCTCGTTCCTGCCGACGATGGCTTGCCGAAGTGATTTAAGGCAGAACGAGCCCATTGTTAGAAGAGAGAGTCGCCACCAGCCACCCCGTTGGTATGGTGCGCTCTCCGGCACCGGAAACTGTATGCTATTTTCTGCTATATCTGTAAATAGTCTATACAGCTTTTCGTCTCGTCTTCGTCTGCTGCAAGAGTCCGTCTCTCGTACTCCACTCCGATATGCAGTACACCGCAGAACAAAAAGAAGCTCTCAGTTTTAAATCTCTTCTAGCAAAAGTAGCCGTAACACTAATCTGAGACGTCGGTATGCTATGTACATTTTCTTTTCTTTAATTCGAACAGACGTTTTAGAAATCGCCGGAAGCGTGTAGCGCAAGTGTGGCTTTTATGTCGATTAGCAGAAGGGGCGGTTACTATGAGCAATTTGCTTGGTGGAGTAATCTTCAGCATATGAGCAACTTACAAGAGGCTTCTATTTTTTTATTTACAGATAGATCTTCAATAAATGGTAGTTCGACGCTCGATGGGCTTGCCTTTATATATTGCTCCAATAAAAAAAACAATATTCAGTAATTATGAAATTAAATAGATTGCAATCAATTATGTTCTATAAAAAAAGAAATTTCTTTCTTAACTCGTCAGTACGATAGGACCCGTCAAGTGGCTGTACGATGATGTGCATATATGAACAGGGAAGCTTCACTAAACGTCAGATGCTAGAGCACTCATGCTTGTTTATTTGTGTGCCTTACATTGTCCTTGTCTTCAAAAAGCACCGCATCACAACTGCAATTGAATGTAACGGGAGGCAGAAAAACGTAATGAGAAACAAATAAAACGCCGAATAAGCAGGCACATATTTAGCAAACATATTGCGATAGCACAACAATGACAGACAGAGCACATATACGGAAGCAGGACCAAATTATGAGAAGACAGGAGAGGAGGGGAGCTATAGAAAGATGACTGAAGAAAAAGTGGGAAGCTCTGAACAGAAGGAAGATAACACATTTTGAAAGAAATAAAGATTGATCAAGTGACAGTCCAATCCGTGGAGAGGTGAGTGTCTGCTGTAATAGGCACCTGCTATACACTTCTGCAAAACCCGCAGAGAAACAGAAGCTAGTAGAACCGAACATAAAATAATTCCATGAATGATTTTGCATAAAAAGAGGACGTCCGTTCCATTACGCCTGACGCAAAGTCACGCAAGCGTATACGATGATTACTCAGACTTGAAAAGTTGTAGGTGCATGAAGTCAAGAAACGATGTTTATAGTTTTTCCGAACACACTGCATTAAAAGGCTATTCGAATTCCTTGCGCCATTCCACACCACTGCGGAAAATTCAAGAAAGGGGAGATGTATATTAACAGGTACGGCGAAACTATCAAAATTGTCCCAGATTATCTGTTTTAAACCATAATTTAGCGATGTGGATCTCATTCGTAACGTAAGTGAAAAGTCAAGAGACCACACTAAAACAAAAATTCAATCTACGCAGCGCATAACCCATGCATTGCTACCACACCAAACTGCTCACGCGACAATAACAAAACTTGCAGATTCTCGCGAAGACCGCAGCAGTAACAGCGACAGCTAAATCATTACTACGCGCTTTATTACGCGTAATTTGTTCGCACACTATAGGAATTGCTAAAGGCATTCGAAGTGAGGCGCCAATCTGGTAAAAAACCCACGACACTGCGCTTTCTTTCTTTAATGTTTCTTATGTCTGTCTTGGCTTAAGGCTTATGTGTCTTTCGCGCAAACAAAACCTCTGACAACACGGCATCTGACCAGCACAGTCGACTGTGACGCGCCTGCACGTGCGGCCAAGGTCGCGTCAGACATGCAACATAGTCTTTTTTGTTAGTTAGCTTAATTGTTTGCGTGTATGTTTCTTTCTGTTTTTTTATCATGCGGTAATACAAAAATATTATTAGTCTTCAACAAACAAGTACACAAATGACAAATTCTACAAGGACATCATACGAAAGCCTCTTCTTTTCTTTACTTCTTCACAGCCGAACACGCGGCGTTACACGATGAGAAAGAAGCGCTTCCGCGTGTCCTCGTGCAGCTCATGCTCGTTCATCGAATCGCCATTTTCCAGCGGCAGCAATCGTTCGAGACGGACAAGAAGTTCTCCCTGTTTGTCTGGTGTCGCACGGCAACACTACCGACGGAAACCAACATTGCCATGGCCAGAGGATCCTCAACGCCGGAACACCGCCGTATGGCAAGACGTACCGGCGTTGCCGAAGCCGCCGACCAGATGCACGAGCAACGAAAACGTCCAACGCGCATTCGTGTCAAGCCGGGAGAACCTGTAGCTCCTACGCTGGGTCCTATCGCGCAACTACCTGTGCAGAACCACCGAAGGCTGCCTCGGCGCTCCGGACAACGGAAAACATCCCCGTTAGCGCAGAAACTACGACGTGACGCAGACCAACTAGCAACCGGAATCGAGTTCACCGCCTTCATCGAGACCTCTGCACGTGAGGGCGACCAGCTACTGCAGCTGTGGATTCTGCTTCTGAAGCCGAATGAGCGGCGGCTTCCTCGACAGCCGAAACGCTCACTTTATCACCAAAGCACTCAAGCACCGAACAGCATCCTGGACACAATGCAGCTTTTGGAACGCGCCGGGCCTGCCGGAGATTTACCGCCACCCTTACAACAGGCACGTTGTTTTCGTGTTTCTCTGTCACGTGTTTTCTCTGTCACGATGAGGGCATATGAAAGTCGAGGTGCCGCCGTGCTTCACGTTCTCCCGGGCGGCCGTGCTACAGTCGAGGGCCCTGCTGCCTTGGACAATGAATTACGCCAACGGGCTCTTAGGCGCAAGTACATCAGCGAAATAGCCAGGGTTTCGAAGGAGGAGACGCGCCTGAAAGCTCAAATCGCCTACTCTAAGGCAGTTACGACAAACAAAGACAACCTGGCGACACTGAATACACACGGTGACATTGGTGATCCGAGGGATGATTTTGCTGAACAGAGCAAGCAGCACATGATTCTGGTGTCGTGGTCATCAGAGAAGCCAAGCCTGCCAATAGAGATAAGCTGGGTCTGTCGGCGATGGCTGCGAAGGGTGGAGCGTTAAAGCGCCTGGCTCTTGCTGACGCGTCATAGGCACGCAGGAAATTTGCTGAATGGTCGGTGAACAGGATCTGTCCAGGATTTCGTCATTGAAGAAGGAGATCACAGAGGCCTGCAAGGCACTGGAATTCTTAAAAGCAGTACAAGACGTATGTCAAGACGAGACTTTAGATTCTCAGTACAACACTGTTCTGGACCTTGAAACTTTGAACCTGCCGTCATGATCCTGGAACTGAGGACATAAGAATGCGTATGTTATTTGCAGCCTTTACGTAGTAATTAAATAACAGTAAGTTAATAATAATATAACAGCCTCCTGCCTGGTCTGAAGTAGGTCAAGGACTTCGTCGTACCGTCTTTCATTGCGTGGTACCCACGACGGCTGGGTTTCCTTCTGTGGAGGCTGGTACGGCTGGTTGGACAAGGCGACTTTAAATGCTACTTAAATTGACGACGTTCTAACGTGTGAAGCAGTCTTCGTCGTAAAGGCTTTGTTTATTAGGAAGAGCCCACGGGGTCCATTGGTATATTAGCGTACTCGCCCCGTAGGATCTTCCATAAAATGCTTAACTGGACCTATTCGACGCAATAAAATAATAATAGAATGTGACGCGCCGGTCTCGGTCATGTCTCTCTCTGCTTCAAGCGTAGTTCGCAGTAAGCTGGACACGCTAACCTATGGATGAAACCATCGCCTTTGTCTGCCAAGAGCACCACGGCCGCTTGATCACTTGCACGTACTGAAGAGCACAATTTCAAGCCGTAGAGCAAAATCTCCGTATAAATATTAAATAAAAAACTCGATTGCTCCAAATTTTACCTTCACCACTCATTCGTTCTTTCCTGCAATTATATGTGCGTACAGGAGGAGGAGAAACTTTATTTGCTCTAATTGGTTAGAAATTTGCGGTGGCAGATGCGGTCGGCCGTCTTCACGGTCTTCTTCCCCATCTGCGCAGGGTCGACGCCCCTATTCCAGGGCACCACTGAGGGTGGCTACTCGGCGAGCGTGCCTTACTAGTCCATGCTGGACTTTCGGGTCGCTGCTGGAGAGCACCCTCTCCCACTGCTCCGCACTCGGGTCTTTTATTTGAAGGAATTGTTGATTCTGAACGCATTCCCATGTGATGTGATATAAGGTGGGCTTGGCGCCGCGTACAATCCCCCCATTCTTGGCGCATCCCTCATAAGTGGGTATCTGCCATATTTTGAAGGCTCGTCATCCTCATAACATAATCAGCATTATCATAAACGTGATGAATAGGTGGATGTTTCACGATCACGCCTTAATAATGTGTACGGTACGAATAGCAAACCGCCATAATAACAACATATCTAAGATTGCTGTATGTTTATATAAATATGCGGACAATGATTATCGGCGACACTAAGAAAAAATTCGCCAATATCGCAGCAACGCTGTTAGTGGGAGTCAAAGAGCTCGAAAGCACTATATGGGTGTTCTCACCTTGCCATGAAAAAAAAAATATATTGATCATTCAGCCAGTTTATATGTAAGGGAAAAAGGCGCATATTAGAGGTGCGTTGCAGTCGCATTTTCAGGTGTGTTGATTAGTTAAATGCAAAGTGAAAATTGCTAAGCCCTCGTTTTCCATATGCTGAGAGGCGTTATATGAAATCCTTGCAAATTTTTTCGAGTGCCCTGCACGAACCTAATGCAGATGTAGGGTTATACTTGGACAAAACCGACTCCATGCTATGCGTAATCTGGAGGGAAAATTTAAACTGCGTAATCTATAAACAGCCTTTGCGACAAATTACTTACTCGAGATTTGCAAAGCCCTAGAAACCTATTATACAACATTCCTTATAGCTTTACCTAATCTCCTCGAAGAACGTAACGTGCCTCAAAGTTGCATTTTAAGCTAAGGAGGAATTCTTATGAAGGATCTGTGGGCGAAATATGAAGAAAATACGTTAAAGATGGGTTTTTCCAAAAGTTCTCAAATCAAGTCTTCGGAACTCTCTTACGGCCGTTATCCGCAATAAGATTTAGTCTTAGGGGAACTGTACGTGACACTGCGTTCATATTCGTTTAAATTGCGGGTGATGCTGGTGGTGATGTGTGGGTAAATTTGAACGTTATCGGTATCACAATAGATTGTAGCAAATATTTACAGAATACCCGTTTTCTGCCAAATTTCGTGCGTGTTAGGAGGTCTACTGCATGTTTACCCGGAGTGTTCGGTGAAGTGTCGAGGCAAGTTATATAAGTTTTCTGGAGATAAGAGGCAGGCAATGGCTGATCTGTAGGAGAGGATAAGATCTGTGGAATAAATGAGGTCTTCGCAGTAAATTTATGCACTCAATCGCTCCGGATCATTATCAGTGTGTTATCAATGGCCCAGAATTTGCCCGACTTTCTTATAGAAGAACCCTATATATCTGCCACCAAGGCGATAATAATAAAAAAAAGATGAGAGAACGCCCCGACTAAAGTGCATGTGCCTTTAGTTTTCTGCGTATAAAATACACCCTTTGGCCGCAATATTCCTTCGCGAACTGTTTGAAAGCGTTATACGGCCGTTATCTGCTATGCTTCACAGCGTCCCTAAAGAACACTACGTCACATTAAGTTTATATTTGGTGATAATGGTTGCATGTTAAATTTAATGCTGGGCGAAACGTTTATCGTTTAAATATGATCTTTGCAAGTAATAAAGGAACTCTGCTTATCTCCTTATTTTCACGCATTAGAAGAGGTTTGTAGTAGCTTTCCCCTTGTCGGTCAAGTCAGCTTGTTCAGATTTCGTGGAAATACGGAGCAGGTTTAAAGGGCCATGGGTAAACACTGTTCATGGTGCGTGGGTAGTGAGGCCATTTAAGGAAATTACTTATGCAGCGTTCCTGCACTTTGCAAAGGTTTTTAAAGAAGGGCGCCTAATTTGCTTATACTGTATTGGAAGAAATATGCGACAGTCGCCGAGATAAGGTTTCGTGTAAAGAAGAAGTGAACGGTACGGCTCATGTTTATGAAAAATTATACGATAACTAAGTTTTCGAATTCGTTGTAAGCGGGTAGCTTTTCATAAGCGTGTGTTTCAGATGTGAGTAGCGTTTTAAAGCCTGTGCTTTAATTACAGGCTACTGGCATACGTAATGCAACCGCTCGACAGAAACAGCTTCGCTCGCAACTGTGCTGCGGTTTCTTCCTCTCGCCTATTTTTCTAGAAACAGAGCGATAGTTTTACGAGGTATACGTAACCACCTGAAGAAAGCTGATGTGACCTTCTGCGGATATGCTGACATACCTTAATGAGCTGTTCTTGCGCAGTTTTCTTTCTTTTTTAGATGACACTAAGTCGTATAAGTGTGAGTAAAGCCGTAAATAAATCGTGTATTTTAGCAGAAAGCAGCAAAGGACATGCATGCTGGGGATTAAGTTCATTCTATTGGCACGTAAGGAAGACGTCCGAAGATTTGCAAAGTACGAATAAAGATCACCAGAACATCGGCATCAATGTTTTAAGTCCAAACTGCACTCTACATTGTGTAGTGGTTGGCTTCGCCAGAATACCGGAGGTTTATCAAGTGACTGCTTCTACCAATACCTCATGCGATGTTTGCGTCATCTGTTGCAGGCGTCACCATCTTGTCTGTAACCATCATGAACCTTTCTAAAAAGTAAGCATTATCCAGAAAACTCTGTACTTGTCCCCAGCGTGGATCGGATATCGTGTCGGTGACGTGTAATCCGTCAAGCTGCCGTTGGTGTTGTCACTGTCGTGCCTTCATCGTCGGCTCTGTTGATGACATGGCTATGTCGCTGTGGTGCAGTCGCCGTTGCACTGGTGTCATTGCCGTCCTTTCATGAACTGAACTGAATTCTGGGGTATTACGCGCCAAAACCACGATTACGAGGCACGCGGTAATGGGCGACTCTGCGTTGATTTTGACCCCCAGGGGATCTTTGAGGTGCCCGCAATGCACGGGACCTTCGGCGTTCTTGCCTTTCGCGCCTATCGCAATGCGGCCACCGCTGACGGGATTTCAGTACGGTAGCTCCTGCTTAGCAGCACAATACCCCAGCCGCTAAGCCACAGCGGTAGTTGACGACCCTTCATCGTCGCCCTCGATATTCGTCGTTGCAGTTTTCCTTGTCGTACTTTCTTTCTTTCTTTCTTTCTTCCTTTCTTTCTTTCTTTCTTTCTTTCTTTCTTTCTTTCTTTCCTCCTTTCTTTCTTTCTTTCTTTCTTCGTTTCATTTTGTTTTTGTGTATGTGAACAACACCGCGTTTTGTGACACTGGTAGACCCGCACTGCACGCACGCCTGGTGATCTCTCGGTGGAGAGGTACAGCCCAGATTGGTGGCACCGCGAGTCAAAAGGGAAAAATGGCGTTCCTCTCTTTGCAAAAATTAAAAGCAAACGAAGACACAAACGAAATATTCAAGAACGAGCAAGGACACGTCGCATAAGTGCAGCGTGATCAGGTTCCTGCCAAAATTCCTAGCATCGTCCGAAAGGCGGAGCACTATAGCAATAAAAAATATTAGACAATTACACAAAATAAGGTTCGCAGTTTTAGAGGCCGTACATATTTCATTAAATATTGGATTTTTTAAGATTAAATAACCAAGCATGGAGTCACGCACGCACAGGTAAACATGTTGTCGAGCAAGCCACTCAGTAGGAGTCTAAGGTAACGCACTTCCAAAACTGTCCCAGAACCTCCCGGTAAGGAGAGTGCTGCAGGGGCAGAATGGATGCAGGGGCGGAAGCTGGAAGCCTCCTCGCAGACACAGCCAACAAAGACGCTAATTTACATCGAAAAGCCCACGACTAGAAAGATATGGGCTCCAGTTCCTCCAGCTGCTTCTCTAGTTGAGCCCATTGTGAGTGAGGCTAAACAAGCCAGCCAGCATTCACGCATCGTAACTGTGGAGCAGAAAGAAAGCATGAATGCTAATGAAAGAGGCGTGACTGCTGAAGACGGCCAGAGGCACTTACTTCATATGGGCGATATTGCAGACCTTGACACAACTGCTACTGATAGGAAAGATAGTGCTGCTCAAGATTCTGCTGGCAAAGATAGAAATGAGGCCGCTGAAACCTGCCGACGCAGCGAAATGTTGGCAGACGCCAAGATTTCGGCTGTATCACACCGGCTTCACGCAACATCTATGAAACCGCCCATCGTTTTCTGCAGTTTGCATTGAACTGCGGAAAGAAAGTTAGGCGCTATGGCCATGTCAACAGGAAATGGCCATGGTTTACCAGAGATGCTGATGTAAAGTAGTATTGCGCGCGCAGCTGTGTCGTGTCCCATGGCGCCTATTCAGAATGAACAATTGTAAGAGGTTACGCACCATTAGCCTTGCTCATTTGTCGCATTTAGCACGCTACCCACCACGATGGAAACCAGACCTTGCATGCAAATGATTCTGTATACATCGTCTCATATGGTCCTTTGAACTAATTGCCACCTGTTGTGACACACTGCGTGCCTATCATCGAGGCAAGTGGTGCTCCCCCCTCTCCTCTCATTCTTGTGACGTGGTTGCCCTTGTGACAACCTGCAAAATTCCAACGAAAATGCCAATCCCTTTCCGTGCGTCGAACAGTGGAGTCCGGGGCCACGAAGCACCACGACGACTCCACTGACAGCCTTCAAAATTCCACTGAACCTATGACACCTTTGGTGGTGTGCAGCTTGGACTTCATCCCGCGACGGAAGAGGAAGGCGACGCGGATGACCTCAGCATCCGCCTACCTCGTTCCTGCCGACGATGGCATGCCCAAGGGATTTAAGGCAAAACGAGTCCATTTTGAGAAGAGAGAGTCGCCACCAGCCACCCCGTCGGTGTGGGGCGCTCTCCGGCAATGCAAACTGTACGCTATTTTCTGCTCTATCTGTACATAATCTATAAAGCTGTTCGTCTCGTCTTCGTCTGCTGCAAGAGTCCGCCTCTCGTCCTCCACTCCGATATGCAGTACCCCTCAGAACAATATGAAGCTCTCAGGTGTCACTCTCTTCTAGCAAAAATAGCCGTAACACTAATCTGAGACGTGGGTGCACTATGTACATTTTCTTTTCTTTAATTCGAACAGACGTTTTTGAAATCACAGGAAGCGTGTAACGCAAGTGTGCCTCTTATGTTGATTAGCAGAAGGGGCGGTTACCATGAGCAAGTTGTTGGTGGAGTAATCTGCAGTATATGAGCAACTTACAAGAGGCCTCTATTTTTGTATTTATAGATAGATCTTCAATAAATGGTAGTTCGACACTCGATGTGCTTGCCTTTATATTTTGCGCCATAAATAAACAATTTTTAGTAATTATGAAATTAAATAGATTGCAATCAATTTTGTTTTATGAAAAAAGAAATTTCTCTCTTAACTCGTCTGTACGATAGGACCCGTCAAGTGGCTGTATGATGATGTGTGTATATGAACAGGGGAAGCTTCAGTAAACGGCAGATGCTAGAGCACTCCTGCATGTTTATTTGTGTGCCTTACATTGTCCTTGTCTTCAAAAAGCACCGCATCACAACTACAATTGAAAGTTACGGGATGCAGAAAAACATAATGAGAAACAAATAAAAAGTCGAATAAGCAGGCACATAGTTAGCAAAGATACTGCAATAGCACAACAATGACAGACAGAGCACATACACGGAAGCAGGAACAAATTATGAGAAGACAGAAGGGTGCAGCTGTAGAAAGACGACTAAAGAAAAGGTGGGAAGCTCTGAACAGAAGGAAGATAACACGTTTTGAAAGATATAAAGATGGAGCAAGTGACAGTGCATTCCGTGGAGAGGTGGGTGTTTGCTGAAATAGGCGGCAAGGCTAGTACCTGCTATACTCTTCTGCAAAACCCGCAGTGAAACAGAAGCTAGTAGAAGCGAAGATAAAATAATTCCATGAATGATTTTGCATAAAAAGAGGACGTCCGTTCCATTACGTCTGCCGCAAAGTGACGCAAGTGTATACGATGATTACTCAGACTTGAAAAGTTGTAGGTGCATGAAGTCAGGAAACGATGTTTATACATGCACTCAGGAACTTTTCACGAACACGCTGCATTAAAAGGCTATTCGAATTCCTTGCGCCATTCCACACCACTGCGGAATATTCAAGAAAGGGCAGATATATATTAAGAGGTACGACGAAACTATCAATATTGTCCAAGATTATCTGTTTTAAACCATCATTTAGCGACGTGGATCTCATTCGTAACGTAAGTGACAAGTGAAGAGATCACACTAAAACAAAAATTCAATCGACGCAGCGCATAACCCATACATTGCTACCGCACTAAACTGCTCACACTACAATAACAAAACTTGCACATTCTCGCGAAGAGGGCAGCAGTAACAGCGACGTCTATATCATTACTACGCGCTTTATTACGCGAAATTTGTTCGCACACTATAGGAATTGCTAAATGCATTCGTAGTGAGGCGCCAATCTGGTAAAAAACCCACAACAGTGCGCTTTCTTTTTTCAATGTTTTTTATGTCTGTCTTGGCTTAAGGCTTATGTCTCTTTCGCGCAAACAAAACCTCTGACAACACGGCATCTGACCAGCACAGTCGACTGTGACGCTGCACGTGCGAGTAAGGTGTCGCCAGACATGCAACATGGTCTTTTTTGTTAGTCAGCTTAATTGTTTGCGTGTACGTTTCTTTCTGTTTTTTTTTTATCATGCGGTAATATAAAAATATTATTAGTCTTCAAGAAACAAGTACACAAATGACAAATTCTACAAGGACATCATACGAAATACCGAATCAGCAGTTTGCGAAGCCTCTTCTTTTTCTTTACTTCTTCACAGCCGAACACGCGGCGTTACTCGATGAGAAAGTAGCGCTTCCGCGTGTCCTCGTGCAGCTCATGCTCGTTCATCGAATCGCCATTTTCCAGCGGCAGCAATACTTCGAGACGGACAAGAAGTTCTCCCTGTTTGTCTGGTGTCGCACGGCAACACTACCTACGGAAACCAACATTGCCATGGCCAGAGGATCCTCAACGCCGGAACACCGCCGAATGGCAAGACGTACCGGCGTTGCCGAAGCCGCCGACCAGATGCACGAGCAACGAAAACGACCAACGCGCATTCGTGTCAAGCCGGGAGAACCTGGAGCTCCTACGCTGGGTCCAATCGCGCAACTACCTGTGCAGAACCACCGAAGGCTGCCTCGGCGCTCCGCACAACGAAAAAGGTCCCCGTTAGCGCATAAACATCGAGGTGACGCAGAGCAACTAGATACGGGAATCGAGTCCACCGCCTTCGTCGAGGCCTGTGCACGTGAGTGCGACCAGCTACTGCAGCTGTGGATCCTGCATCTCAAGCTGAAGGAGCGGCGGGTTATTCGCCAGCCAGAACGCTCACTTTATCACCAAAGCGCTGAAGCACCGAACAGCATCTTGGATATACTGCAGCTTCTCGAACGCGCCGAGTCATGCGGGAAATTGCTGTGGCCCGTACGACAGGCTGTGTGCTCGGCTTGGTTCGAAGCGACTTGCATCGATCGGCAGCTTGTTGTAAGCTTCCCCTCGCCCAGATGCCGAAATGACGTAACTGGTTGCCACTCGCTGCTCCCGATGCGCGATGGCGTTTCAGGCTGTGCGACTGCGCACGGATTCGTGGCGCTGCTGAGCTGCTCACCTGCGTTTAAGCCAAGACCGCCTGGTAGGTCAATGCCCACCAAGCAGCCAGCGCGACAGCTTTGCTTCCGCACGCCTGCACCTCCTGCCTTTCCTGCTGCTGACACCAGGTCCTATATCCATTCCGACAACATCTGTGTGGGCGTCGCTCTGGTTCGTGCTTCAGCAGTTGCGCGCCTCCAGGATGACGTAGAGGCTGCGCAGTCGAGGAATGGTGGTGCTGTTGAGGCTTTCCCAGTGATTGCACTTCTGGCCCAGGAGATAAGCGATCCGGACGAGCATCGTCTGCTGGCCTTGGGTCTCGTCCTCCTCAACCAGTGACTTCAACAGGACTATCTGTGCATCCACCGCCTCCAGACAACCAACCAGCAATAGAGACCTCCGCAAGAGCGTACTGGCCGCACTCGAATTTCCGCCGCAAGTCATTACGAACAGCCTCGAGCTTTTCCTTGCTAGGATCGCAGAATACACGGAGCAGGATGACGGCGAAATGTTGAATGCAGTAACGCAGCCGTACGCAGCAGACGTCAACCTGTGTGAACTCGACAGCCTGAAAGTATTCACGCCGTCACACAACGGCAGAGCACAGCAAGACGACCCGACGCAACCAGAGGAAAGACGCCGGAGCCTCCTGCCTGGTCTCAAGTACATCGAGGTTTCCATCGTGCCGTCTTTCATTGCGTGGACCCCACGACGGTTGGGTTTCCTTCTGTGGAGGCTGGTGCGGCGGCGACACCATGTGAATGGACAAGGTGACTTTTAGAGGACCTAAAGATTCCGCCTAAATTGACGACATCCGAGCGTGTGAAGTAGTCTTCGTGGTAAAGATTGTCTGTTTATTAGGAAGAGCTCACGTGGTCCATTGGTATTTTAGTGTACTCGCCCCGTATTATCTTCCATAGAGTACTTAATTGGACCTATTCGACGCAATAAACGAACAATACAATTGATCGCACCAGTCTCGGGCATGTCTTTTTCCGCTTAAGACGTAGCTCGCAGTAAGCTGGACACGCTAACCTATGGATGAAACCATCACCTTTGTCTGCCAAGAGCACCACGGCCGTTCGATCACTGGCGCGCACTGAAGAGCGCAATTTCAAGCTGTAGAGGAAAATCTCCGTACAAATAATAAAAAACTCGATTGCTCTAAATTTTACCTTCTCCACTTATTCGTTCTTTCCTGCAATAATCTGTGCGTACAATCACCTGATTTATGCCTCGTATTTTTTACTGCGTACGTGCCATATTTTGAAGGCTCATCATCATCATAATATACACGCCATCACCCGCAACGGAATGAATTGGCGTGCGCTTAAGGAACACGCCTGTAGAATGTCTACGGTACCAATAGAAACTCACAGTAATAACAATAAAACTAAAATCATTGTCTGCTTATATAATTATGCGAACGATTAGTGGCGACACTAAGAAGAAACGCGTTAATTTCGTTGAAAGCTCTTAATGTGACTAGAAGCGCTCCAATATGTTTTATGCGTGTTCAAACGTTGTCATGAAAAAATTCTAGATCATTCAGCCAGTTTATATCTAAGGGAAACGGGTACATATTAGGGGTGCACTGCGGTCAGATCTTCATGTGTGTTGATTAGTTAAATGCAAAGTGAAAATTGCAAAGCCCTCGTTTTCCACATGCTGAGAGGCGTTACATGAAATGCTTACCAATTTTTCCGAGTGCCCTGCACGAGCCTAAGGCGGATGTAGAGTTGTACTTGTACAAAGCCGACGCCGTGCTATGCGTAATCTGGAGGGAAAACTTGAACTGCGTAGTCTATAAATAGCCTTTGCAAAATATTACTTACTCGAGCTTTGCGAAGCTCTACAGGCTTATTATGTGAAGTTCCTTATAGCTTTCCCTAACCTCCTGGAAGAACGTAATGCGCCTCAAAGTTGCATTTTAAGGCAAGGAAGAATCCTTATGAAGGATGTGTGGGCGAAATCTGAAGACAACACGTTAAAGATGGGTTTTCCAAAAGTTCTCAAACCAAGTCTTCGGAACTGCTTTACAGCCGTTATGTGCAATAGGTTTTAGTCCTTGGGGAACTGGGCGTGACACCGTGTTCATATTCGTTGGAAATGTGGGTGACGCTGGTGCTGTTTTGTAGATTAAACTTGAACGTTATCGGTATCACAAGATTGTAGCAAATATTTACAGAATACCCGTTTTCTGCAAAATTTCATGCATTGTAGGAGGTTTACTGCATGTTTACGCGGAGTGTTCGGTGAACTAATACCCCTGTCACACTGGGAGTTTTAATGTCATTCGAACCGAATGGCATTAGCATCGAATGACATTATTCGGTTGCTACACAGCGATATTTAATGTCATTAGCACCGAATGACTTCGGCAATCGAATGAGTTCCAGAAACTCATTCGGCTTCGCACTCGGAGCGAATGTGTACTCTCAACCCCAGTAACAAAGCAAAACAGGACACAGTATTTGCAAATTGAAAACCGCACTCGTATAGAAATAATAAAGTTTGCGTGTTTTAATAGACTTGTTACTTTAAAGAGACAAAATCTGTGCGGTAGGCTGTCGCAAAATGTTGTTACTCTCCAGCTCAGCAGCGTCTGGCCGCCGCCCATGCCGCCTCCACTCTGCTCTTCGGCCATAGAACGTCTAATCGCTTCCTCTGATTATTACGCCTTGCTCGTAATGCAAAGTACGCAGCAACTAATCGCTTCACCTCCTGCAACTTAGCGTCGTCGTCCAGCGTCGCCATGTCAGCCATTTTGTTTGTTTTCAATTTATCGGCTGCAGGTGGCTAAGCCTTGTTTTGGCTTATAGTGGCCACATAGTCTGAAATAGAACAACTTTTTTTGTACGCATTGCTAAAATATTTTTTTTTTCAGTGTACTGACGTCCCAAAAATACATTTAAATGTATGGATTGCTTATGCAAGCACTTTATACCTACCTTGTTCTACTTTAGTTGCGACGTTCTTTTCGGAATCATCGCCATTGATATCGCCACCGAATGACATTAATTTTTCGAGTGTAGCACCTCCAGGGGCGAATGACATTCGTTGCACCGAATGCCATTCCATTCGAATGACATTAAAACTCCCAGTGTGACAGGGGTATAACAAGGCACATGGTATATATTTTCTGGAGATACGGGGCAGCTAGGCAGGCAGTGGGCGATGTGTAGGCGAAGATCAAATCTGTGGAATAAATACGGTCTTTGTAATCAAATGTCTTTGTAATCCAATTTATCTAATGAAACGCTCCGGAGCGTTATCAGTGTCTTATCAGTAGAGCAGAATTTCCCCCAGTTTCCTAGAAGAAACGTATATAGCTGCCACCAACACGAAATTTAAAAAGGAAAAAATTGAGAGAACGCCATGACTAAAGTGCGTGTGTTTTTAGTTTTCTGTGCAAGAAATGCTGCCTTTGTTAACAATGTTCCTTCGCGAACTGTTTGAAAGCATTTTACGGTCGTTAGCGGCTATGCTTCACGGCGTCCCTAAAGAACACTACGTCCCATTAAGTTTAAATTTGGTGATATTAGTTGCATGTTAAATTTAATGCTGGGCGAAAGGTTTCCCGTTTAGTTATGAGTTTTGCAATTAATAACTGAACCCTTCTTATCTCCCTATTTTCACGGATTATAACAGGTTCGTTGTAGGTTTCCCTTTGTCGGACTAGTCACCTTGTTTAGATTTCGTGGAAAAGAGACCAGGTTTGATGGGTGATGAATAAATACGGTTCATTGTGTGTGGGTTAATTACGGAATTTTCAGTAAATTACTTATGAAGCGTTCCTGGACATTGTAAGGGTGTTTAAAGTGCGGCGTATAATTTGCCTATACTTTACTGGA
This sequence comes from Dermacentor andersoni, assembly GCF_023375885.2. NCBI lineage: Eukaryota > Metazoa > Arthropoda > Arachnida > Ixodida > Ixodidae > Dermacentor > Dermacentor andersoni. The sequence goes on along the minus strand of NC_092814.1, from coordinate 52,292,188 downwards.
ATAAATAAGACAACTAACCAGATACGGTATTGTGTAAAGAAGGGGGGGGGGGGGGGACAGTACGGCTCATGTTTGTGAGAAGTTAAGGGTGTGTTGGTGATGTAGGGTCATTCATAAAAATTTGTTGATTAAGTCTTCAAATGCGTTGTAAGCGGGAAACATTTCATACGGGTGAACCAGATGTGAGCAACGTATTAAAGTCTGCGGTTTAATTACGAGCTTCTGGCATACGCAATGCAACCGCTCGAAAGAAACAGCTTCACTGGCATTTGTGCTGTACTTCGTTAAACTCACACAATCATGATGCAGCTTTTTCTTTCTTTTTTACTTGAGATAAAGCAATAATTTTACGAACTATAGGTAAACACATAAAGAAAGCTGATGTGACCTTCTGCGGATATGCTCATATGCGTTATTTAACTGTTCTTGCGCACTTTTTTTATATGACACAGTAAGTCATATACGTGCAACTGAAGCCGGAAATAAATGGCGTATTGTAAACGAAAGCAGCAAGGGACATGCATGTTGGGGACTAAGTGCATTCTACTGTGGCGTAAAGAAAACGTCCGGAGTTTTGTACAGTACGAAGAAACGTCATTAGAACATCGGCATCAATGACTTGGGCGCTAATTTCACTTCACAATATGTAGTGGCTGGCGTCACAAGTATACCTGCAGCTTTCTCTAAGCGACTGCTACTATGCAATGTTTGCGTCATCTGTTGCGGGGGTCACCATTTTTTCTATAACCATCATGAATCCTTCTAAAGAAAGAAAAAATTATTCAGAAAACTCTGTACTTGTCCCCAACGTGGATCGGATCTCGTGTCGGTGACGTGTAATAAGTCAAGATGTTGTCGGTGTTATCATTGTCGCGCCTCCATCGTCGTCCTTGTTGATGATGTGGCTATGTCGCCGTTGTACTGGCGTCATTGGTGTCCCTTCATGAATTGAATTGAATTCTGATGTTTTACGTGCCAAAGGCACGATTTTATTATGAAGCATGCGGTGATAAGCGACTCCGCGTTGATTTTGACCACCAGGGGAACTTTAACGTATACCGCCAATGCATAGGAGACGGGCGTTACTTCATTTGGCCTCCAACGCAATGCGGCGACCGCGGCCGGGATTTTCTCCCGCGACTTTGTGCTTAGTAGCGCAAGGCCAGAGGCGCTAAGCCACCGCGGCGGGTGACGTCCCTTCATCGTCGTTGCAGTTTTCCTCGTCGTCCCCTCTTTCTTTTTTTTAATTTTTTTAACACAATGGCCTGCGCGCCGCGCATGCCTTGTGACCTGAACTTGAAAAGATGACTTTCATTTTTAGAATAACAAAACAGTCAGTGAAAAAGAAAGCATAGAGAAAAGAGCAAGGACGCGCGACAATAAGTGACGCGTGTTCAGGATGCTACCAGAATTCGCAGTTTCGCCCTAAAGGCGATGCACTGATGGCAATAAGAAAGTATTGGACAACTACACGAAGTAAATATTAAATATTAAGTAAATATTAGATTTTATTTTAATTAAAAAGCATGATGTCACGCGCGCACAGGTAATCATGTAGAGATCCCACTCAATGAGAATGAGATGAACTCTCGCTGTCACAGAGAAGGGGTTATGAGGAGCGCAGGCCAGGTAACCTAATAGGTCGTGCGTCCTCTCACTTTACCGCGTCTAGAAAAATTGACACTAAGCGACCTCCAACCCAGCACGAATCCACGAACCATCTAGACTCGCCGTTTGTCTTTGCGCCAGCCACAGATTACCTCCAAGATATGACAGCAATGGCCCGACTAGAGGAGAACAGTTGTGCTCCTTACCCAGCGCGCGCTGGAGCACTTCACCTCCAATTTTGGGCGAGCGGGAACACTGAGTATATGAAGCCACGATCCTTATCGGCGAATCCTCGAATGCTTACACTACATATATATATATATATATATATATGGGGGGGGGGGGGGCTTTATGTGCCAAAACTACGATCTGATCTTGAGGCACGCCGTTGTGGGGGACTCCGGAAATTGGGACCACTTGGGGTTCTTTAACATGCACATAAATCTAAGTACGCGGGTGTTTTCGCCCCCATCGAAATGTGGCCGCCGTGGCTGGTATTCGAGTCCGCGACCTCGTGCTTAGCAGCCCAACACCATAGCCATTAAGCAACCAAGGCGGATCCTCGAATGCCTTCTCTCGCACCCACAGCATATGGTGCGTGTGGCGCACGATATAGGATCTTATCGCACGTGGACTTTATACGGAACATCGCTTTCACGGAGATGGTGAAAATTCGGCTGAAATGTCCGAATCATTGCTGTCGCCATAAAATAAGAGTTCAATCTACGTGATGCGTACGATATATCCCTCCTGCACTAAACGGCTCAAACGATAATGATATGATGGAGATTCAGGGGAAGGGCGACGCAGTAACAGCGACTAATATCTGAATATTGCACGCTTTATTAAGCGCAATTTATTCACGAACCACGCAACATGTGTTCCTGGGAGCCTTTTCCGTGACCCGCAATCTGAATTTTATAAAAACAAAGCCGCCGCTTTTCCTTGCTGCTTTTTTTTTCATACTGTTCTTGTGCAGTATAGGCCGCAATTAGCCTGTTCTAATACCGCGCTTGTTTGTGACTATCTCGCGCACAACTTACGCCGCAACATCTTGGTTCCTCAACCACTAATGTGTACAAAGTATCTCGCATCAGCACAGCGACTCGCGAGTACGTTTATTCACGTCGAGATTATCTATCTATCTATCTATCTATCTATCTATCTATCTATCTATCTATCTATCTATCTATCTATCTATCTATCTATCTATCTATCTATCTATCTATCTATCTATCTATCTATCTATCTACGTCCGTGGATGTATCTAACCATTTTCCCACCCAGTGACCCAAGTTGTTTACTAGCATTGGTTACTTAGAATTGACGTCATCCCATTGTCGTCATACCGTAGTCGTCAAGCTGTCGTCTTACCATCGTCATCATTTCAGAAACGTCCTCCAATTTTCGTCGTGCCGTGGGCGTCATTCCGCCTTCGTCATCCCTTCGACGTGTTTCCTTCTTCGTCATTACATCTGTGTGCTGTTGCCGTATTCAGTCGCGATTATGTCACCTTTTTGATGTCATCATCGTCAGTGCATCGTCATCATACAGTCGCCATCATGCATTCGTTGTCATACTGTCGCTGTGATTCTGTAGTGGTCGTTACATCGTCATAATTGGAGCTTCACCCGCCGTGGCTGCTTAGTGGTTATGGTGTTGGGCTGCTAGGCACTAGGTCGCGGCATTGAATCCCGGCCACGGCGGCCGCCTTTCGATGGGGGCGAAATGCGCAAACACCCGTGTACTTAGATTTAGGTGCACGTTAAAGAACCCCGGGTGGTCCAAATTTCCGGAGTCCCCCACTACGGCGTGCCTCGTAATCAGAAAATGTTTTGGCACGTAAAAACCCCATAATTTAATTTTTATTTGGAGCTTCGCCGTCCTGTTCTCTTCATATCATCGTCGTGATGCCATCGTCGTGATACTATTGGCCCCTTGTTATGGTCGTCACGCTGCCGCCATGATACAATAGTATTAATTTCATAATCGTCATCCCGTCGTTGTCGTACTGTCTTCGTCATGCCATCGACGCCATTCCTTCTTCGTCATTCCATCGTCGTCACGGTTTAGTCAACATACAGTGCTCATAATGTCGTCATTGTCCTGGCCGACCCTTTGTCATGGCCGACTTTGAGCAATTGTTGCATACAGCGGAAGGAATGGAAATGCCAGAATGACCAACCACTGCAGATTCTAAGAAGATTCCGGCCGACTCCATCTCACGGTGCCTGTCGACGTTAATTCGATGAAAATTCAGACAATATAGCTAACCACCGTATTGCTGAAAACACCTTTACTTGGAATCTGTACTGTTTGGTCATTCTGAGACTTCCATTGCTTAGGCTATATGCAACATACACTCTCGCCGGTATCGGCCAATTTGCTATGACACTGGCTTCTCAACTTCGGCCATGAGTAGATGGCATGACGATGACTGTATGACGACGGCGCAGTGACGACGATGGCATACCGACGACAGTATGATGACAACTGGATGACAAACTCTAATGAGGACGATATCGAATGAACACGACAGCATCCGAACTATGGTATGACAATGAAGGTATGAGAACTCTGTCATGGTGATGGTGTGAGGACAACGCCATAATCCCAGTCGCATGACGATGCTGGAATGACAGCGATGCAACGGTCCCGATGGCATCACGACCACGAGAACAGGTCTAGTTGTCCAAGCTAGTAGACAAGTTGGGCCAATCGGTCAGCGTAAAAGGCTAGATAGCAAGGTAGATAGGCTCAATGTGCCTAAAGTTGGCAAAGAATGCTAATCTGATTAATGAAGATGTCTTCAGCAGTACCGTGTGTACCTACATTGCTCCAAATCTTAGTGACGTCTCCTGTCGGGTTAGTTGGTACATGACCAGAAGTAGCTTTAGGGGCAAAATAAGAGATGGGATAAACATATACACGGACAAGTCCATGTCTATTCTTATCCTTTTCTTTTTCTAAAACAAATCGCATTAACATCCACAGCCACCGTGAGTTGGGTTCTGCCAAAATATTTTATCGTGCCGACATCAAAAGACATATTCTTTTAGTCAGAAAGCAACAGTTGCACCGCTGTGAAATTTCCATAGTTATACAGTACGCCATAAAACTTCGTAAACGAACAGCGCGAAACGGACGACGGAAATAATATACTCAACTCAAGCGCTGACTCACCACTGAATCTTCTATTACACTGACCAGGTTATATACATATACAAAGTCACGTTGTACGCGCTAGATGCGCACCATACAAATAGCAGACAAATCATTTTACGAAAATTAATCGTTGTCTTTACTTATTCAGAACTGATCACGCTGTGTTCCACGATGACAAAGAAGTGGTCCTAAGTGTCCTCGTGCAGGTGATGCACGTTCATGGAATCCCATTTTCAAGCAGCAGCAACCGTTCCAGTCCGACAAAAAAGTATTTTCTGATTGACTTGGATCGCTCGTGGTCAATACAAGTAGAACCCAACATCGCAACGGCCACAGGATCCACAGAACCTGAACATCGATGACTGGCAAGATGGCTGTTGGTGAAGCCACAGCACAGATGCACGAGGAACGAGAACATTCGACGTGTCTTCGAGACAATCCCGGAGAAGCTGAATCGTCTGTGCAAGGTTCTACAGTAAAACTACCTTTGCAGAGGGACCGTGGAAGACCTCGGTGTTGCTGGCAGCGAAGGCGCTCCCCGTCAGCGCATCACCAACGAGCTGAGAAAGTGCAACTAGCTACAGTAATCCAATTCGCCGCGTTGGTCAACGCCATTACCAGTGACGGTGACCAACAGCTGCAGCTGTGGACCCTGCGTCTCAAGTCGGCTGAGCGTCAACTCTCTCAGCAAGAAGCACGACGATCGAGCCATCGAGCCCAGGGCCCTACCGCTGCGGCCCTTACAACGGGCTGTGTGCGAGGCTTAGCACGCAGTGGCGTCCACCAGCCATCAGCTTGTGGTGAGCTCCTCTGCGCCCGCATACGGAAAGGACATCACTGGTTGCCGTTCCCTTCCCTTAACACACGGTCGCCTTTCGCTGGCCGCGAACGCCACAGGATTCGTTCCTTAGAGGCTGTACAAGTGAGCAATGGCGGCGCTGTTGCGGCCCTCCCAATGATTGCACTTCTGGCACAGGAGAATCGCGAGCTGGTTGAACATCTGCTGCTTGGCCTTGATCTCAGACTCCTCAACCAGCGGCTCCAATTCAGCTACCTCTGCCTTCATCACTTCCAAGCGACCAGCTGCAGAGGCTTGTGCAAGGAGGCACTGGCCTCACTCCAAGTTGCGCCAAAGCTCATTCTGCAAAGCCTCGAGCTTTTTCTTGGCAGAATGGCAGGATGCAGAGAACAGGATGAAAGCTTGAAAGCAGTAACACAGCCATATGCAGCTGGCGTCAACCAGGATGAACACGACAGGCTCAATGCAGTCACGCAGCTATTCAACGACGAAGCGGAGGAATACGCGGAAGAAAACTGCGTATATGCTCGCACGCGACAGAAGCAAAGATACCGGTGCCGCCTGTCGCGTGTGTCAGAGCTCAGCTTCATCTTATGGGAAGCATCTCAGCCGTGTTACGACAACGATAGTGGCCACGATGATGACGACGACTTCTGCGCGCCGACCAAGAGGGATTTCTTACCCCGGGAAGTTCCTGCCTTGCTAAAGTACAGGACAGAGCGGGGATCGTTGGCGGAAGAGAACAACCACAAGACACCGCCAGTGTCATCAAAAACTGCAATAGACGAGACTCCACCACCTTCACCCGGCTTTGTTCCGGAGAGCGATCCTGATGACGATGACAGCGACGCGAATATAGTCATAGCCCGGCCCTCGCCATCCCTTCTCGGTATGACCGGTGCGACTGTCTACGAAGACTGTATGAAACCTAACGGTTCCATTTTCTCGCTCGTCATTGGAAGCGTCGTAAATACGTCGAGCAAGTCACTGAGGAGGAGGATGAGTATCAAGAAACCCACTTACGACATGGTCCCAGAGCTTCCCAGTCAGAAGAGCGCTGCAGGAGCAGAATGGACGCAGCGGCAGCAGCTGGAAGCCTCCTCGCAGTCGAAAGCATCCAAGAAACTAACTTATATCGAAAAGGCCGACGATGACAAAGGTTTGGGCTCTAGTTCTCCTGATACTGCTCTAGTTGAGCCCATGGTGAGTGAGGCTAAACAAGCCAACCAGCACTCAAGCATCGTAACCACTTGCAGCCCACCAAAAGTACCTGTGGAGTCGCAAGGAAGCATGGATATTAATAAAAGAGGAGTGACTGCTCAAGACCCCGACGGGCGCCTACTTCATACAAGCGATATGGCAGACCTTGATACAACTGCCATTGATGAGGAAGATAGTACAGCTCAAGATTCTGCTGTCAAAGAGGGAAAAGAGGCCTCTGAAGCCTGCAAAAGCAATGAAATGCCGGCAGACAGTGGCATGTCATGTGGCTCTGGAATAGCTTGTAAGCAAGCTTGCAACCGCGACGAAGACACTCTTGAAAAATGCGGGCCGGCAGGCATCCCATCGTGTTGCCGAATGTAGTAGGGACAAACCTGGCTGATGATCTTTGCACGCACTCTGCACCTTTATATTCCGAGCTTCGTTGACATCATAGTCGGTCCTGTCACCGTGATTTGCGCACTAGACATACGAACAGGAACTGAATATTCTCCATCCAACAGCGACGTGTGGACACTGCTTCTCAAGCCGGCGGGGTCGGACTACAACGGGCAGCCACTGCATTTTTATATGGCACATGGACTACTGCTGCGCTGGATCATGGGGCTACCGAGACGGCTAACTGTTGGACGAGACGACGCTAAATGAGCTTGGAGCGCTGTGCATGCCTTGATGACGCCGTGAGATGTGCGAGCCGTCGGGTCGATCGTTAACATTTTGTCTATTTAATAGCATTGGCCCACACTGACTATTGATACGTTTAGGAACTCGTTGCATTCAATTCTCGTATTTGTTTTACATTTCACTTATTCAACGCAATAAACCAAATTTGATTCGACGCGCAAGTCTCGGGGATATATTTTCAAGTTTATGCGCAACTCGCAGAAAGCCCGACGCGTTAACCTCTTGTTGATATCAGATAGTTGTAGTTTAGGGGACGCAAGCGGCTTGCATACGCAAGAAGTAGGGGCGACGGTACTGCGCATGCGCAGACCACTACGTCTACTTGCGTCCTTGGGTTGTTGGGGCGGCCGAACACATCGCTTCCCCTAAGCGGTCACGTTACCCACGTGACCCTCACGGTGTACGAGAACTTAAGAGACGAGAAGCGACACCAGCCGAGACAAGCCGCCCATTACGCAACACAGACGGAGAACATGGCTGCGTCGGCGAGGACGTGTGCACGTGTGCATTTCACGGCCGACGTGGTAAAGAAGCTGGGTCGCAGAGCACACCGGCACGCTGTCGCCGGAACGGTGGCATGTCAAAATTTGCAGGAGGCTCTAAATAAACGAAATACAGACCACAACGGATTATGCTGCACGAGACGCCTAACTACAGTTTACCAAACGTATGTTTGGATTGCTTCGGCTCGGCCTCAGTCGTGACGTAGACGCGTAGATAATCTTATAGATAGTTTGCCTAGTGTCGACAGACATCGATTTTATATATATTAACCACTTCTAATAAAAATAGTTTAATGTACTTTACTTCATATGCTTGATTTCATATTTTAGAAAATGATAACGCAGTACCGATCAGACATCGATGGCGCTGCGAGCGCATGCGACCTTACTGCGGCTTCCGTTTGGGGCCGCTAACACATAACGTGTTTCTGCTTGCGTACACAAACGCAAACGCACCTAAGAGCTAAAGGCCCCAACGCCTTGCTTTCCCTAAACTAAAGCTCTGCATCTAATGCCCTTAATGGTTTTCTAATGCCCTTAGAAAACTCTCAAATAAAAAGAAACGACTCTTCCGGGCAGCAAAACATTCGGCTAGCGCTTTCCGTTGGGAAAAGTATTTCTCTTGCCTTCGAGATTACGCAAAACTTTTGCGATGCTCAAAAAGAAAATTTTATCATCTGGATTTACAGGACTTTATTCGCTCCAATCCAACAAAAATCTGGAAACATTTAACTCCCGCCATTATGACATCACATAATGTCTCATTGGTTAGCAATAACGGTTCTGAAGTTCCTCCAGACAAACGCAGTGATGTAATGAATTCTTACTTTTCCTCGGTTTTTACTAATGAACCGACCTTAGATATCCTTCCCCTATCTAAGTTTCCGTTTTCACAGATGCCGCCTGTTATCATCACTACACATGGTATCATAAAACTTATTGAAAGGCTTAAAGTTTCAAGCGCCCCTGGACCAGATAATATATCGTCTAAGATACTGAAATTCACCAAGGACATATCAAGCCAGTTTCTGCAAATAATATTCATGCAATCGACTGCTACCGGCTCAATTCCAGATGACTGGAAGCTGAGCAAGGTAGTACCTGTTTTTAAAGCAGGTAACCGTTCTGATCATTCTAACTACCGACCGATTTCACTAACATGCACAGCTTGCAAACTACTGGAGCATATAATCTATTCACAAGTTGCATCTCACCTTAATTCCAACAGCTTCTTTTTTCCGAACCAGCACGGCTTCAGACCCGGTTACTCATGCGAAACCCAACTTTTCCATTTCACAACCGACCTTCACCTAAATTTAGATTCCTCATTTCAGACGGACATCATATATCTCGACTTCTCGAAATCTTTCGATCGTGTACCCCATCAGCGCCTTTTAGCCAAACTTTCATGCTTGTGTCTTGATCCGCTGATATTAACATGGATTCGTTGTTTTCTATCCGGTAGTTGTTAATTCACTATTATCGATAATGATCATTCGCCCACAACTGAAGTTCTTTCTGGCGTCCCGCAGGGCTCGGTGCTCGGCCCACTTTTGCTTTTAATCTTCAGAAACGATCTTCCTTCCAGCATTTCATCGTGCATTCGTCTTTTCGCAGATGACTGTGTCTTGTACCGCCTCATAACCACATCCAATGATCAGTTATTGCTTCAAAATGACTTAGACAGAATTGAAGACTGGTGTTCGACATGGCTAATAAAGCTGAATGTATCAAAGTGCAAATACATGCAGGTAACAAGCAAGCGCACTAACCTCAGCTACGCATATTCGTGGTACTCAACCACCCTTTCCAACCCGCCGTGGTTGCTCAGTGGCTATGGTGTTGGGCTGCTGAGCACGAGGTCGCGGGATCGAATCCCGGCCATGGCGGCCGCATTTCGATGGGGGCGAAAACACCCGTGTACTTAGATTTAGGTGCACGTTAAAGATCCCCAGGTGGTCGAAATTTCCGGAGTCCTCCACTACGGCGTGCCTCATAATCAGAAAGTGGTTTTGGCACGTCAGGCCCCATATATTAATTTTTAACCACCCTTTCCCAAGTTGAATCTTACCGTTATCTTGGAATCCACATCACCAGCAAACTGACCTGGTCCGAGCACATCACGAAGATTGCAGCTGATGCATCGAAATCACTTGGGTTCATCAGACGGCACGTCAGCTTCTCCCCTCCCTCTATTCGCAGTCTAGCTTACAAAACTTTTGTCCGAACCAAACTAGAATTTGGCTCCCCAATTTGGAATCCACATCAGGCTTACCTAGTCGATAGCCTAGAAGCCATTCGAAACCGTGCAGCCCGATATATTTTATCCGACTACGCCACCCACTCCAGTGTTACCAATATAAAATTATCGCTTGACATCGAGCCTCTGACGCACAGACGAAAAATCGCCCGTTTGTAATTATTTCATAAGCTATACTTCTGTTTTCCTTCGCTTCGGGACTCTCTCCTGCTTCCACCTCTCCAAACATCACGCCGTCTTTTCAACTCCATGAGCATTCTATGTCTGCACGGCTCCTCTAACGCATTTAACAAGTCATTCCTGCCTCTTGCAATTGAAGAATGGAATTCATTACCAGACCATATTGTAATGGAACGCGATCCATATAAGTTCCGGCAGTTGCTGACATCCTATTTCAAAACATGATGTGAAAATTCTTGCCTGCTTCTGTTTGCCTCTGTTTACTTTACTGTTGCTATTGTTATACTTGTTAATGCTTATTTAAAGAGTTTTTGTACTTTTCTTCTGTGTATATCCTGCTGATCACTGATTGTGACAACGTTTGACAGTGACCTACGTTGTTGTGTTCATTGTTCCGCCCCCCCCTTATGTAATGCCCCTTCCGGGGGTGTTTAAGGACCAATAAATGATGATGATGATAATGATTATGATGATGATGATGATGATGATGATGATGATGATGATGATGATGATGATGATGATGATCGTCGTCGTCGTCCGCCATACGATCCACAACCACTCTATATATCACTTGCACGCATTGAGGAACCTGTTTTCATCCCGTTTAACAATATTTTCATGCCAACTAGAACCAAATTATTATGCAGTTCCGACGGATATAAGAAAACAAATTATGGGGTTTCGCGTTCCACAACCAGGATCTGATTATGAGGCACGCCATAGTGGGGGACTCCAGATTCATTTTGACCACCTGGGTATTTTTAACGTGCACCTACATTTAAGTGCGCGGGCGTTCTTGCGTTTCGCCCCCATTCGAAATGCGTGTTCCGACGGATAAATTGGAATTTTAGCAAGGCGAAGTATTCTTGAAGCGGTTAGATAAATGCTATATGATATAATTTTAGAGGTTAGGCACTACACCTAGCATGCATTTTAACCCCATTGTTGACCATTTTTCTCAATAGATGTAGACAGAAAGAAATTTAGTTGCAGAAAGGCAGAGAGATCGCTCAGTAGATGTAGATGATATCATCATCATCATCATCATCGTCGTCGTCGTCATCATCATCATCATCACCATCCTATTTCATGTCCACTGCAGTACGAAGGCCTTCAATTACCCCTGTCCTGCGCCAACCGATTCCAACTAGCGCCCGCGAAGTTCCTAATTTCATCGCCTCACCTAGCCTTCTGCCATCCTCGACTGCGCTTCCCCTCTTTTAGCACCCATTCTGTAACCCTAATGGTCCACCGGTTATCTAACGTACGCATTACATGACCTGCCCAGCTCCATTTTTTTCTATTTATGTCAATTAGTATATCGGCTATCCCGGTTTGCTCTCTGATCCACACCGCTCTCTTTCTGTCTCTAAACATTACGCCTAACATTCTTCCTTCCATCGCTCGTTGCATGGTCCTTAACTTGTTCTCAAGCTTCTTTGTCAGTCTCCAAGTTTCTGCCCCATACGTTAGCACCAGTGAAATGCACTAATTGTACACTTTTCTTTTCAATCATAATGGTAAGCTTTCAGTCAGGAGCTGTCAATGTCTACCGTACGCATTCCAACCCGTTTTTATTCTTCTGTAAGTTTCCTTCTCATGATCAGGATCCCCTATGAATAATTGACCTAGGTAAACGTACTCCTTCACAGACTCTAGAGGCTGACAGGCGATCCTGAACTCTTGTTGCCTTGCCCGGCTATTGATCATTATCTTTGTCTTCTGCATATTAATTTCCAACCCCATTCTTACACTCTCTCTATTAAAGTTATTAGGAAGTAAATGATTTGTGGAAAAATAACACTTCATTCAACCGCAATAATTATACCACAGTAGATATTCTAGTCTGTGCACTCAATACTGAAACAAAAATTCTTTGCATTTTCGGTCACTTAGATACTAGGAGAAACGTTGAAAGAATTCGTGTTCAGAGACAATTGATTTTAAAGCGGATGAAGTAAAATGAAAGAAATACGAATTTATGGGCTTATTCAAGAAGCACCAGCCGAGTAGTTGTCAGCAGAATCACTTTTTTTTTTGGTTTGGTGCCTTGCCTTCGAGGCCTATTTTTCGGCCTGCTGTGTAACCCTACCGACGGGGTAAAGTCAATGCTCGTTAATGCTGTGTAACTCCTGCTCTGACTAGCGTTCTGGTGAACTTCTGAATGACTCCAGTACATTGCATCTGACAATGCAGTCATCATTACATGTGAGAGCGACAACCATCAAAGCTGTTTTCAATGTTTTAAGTGCAGGAGACACCTGAGTGCATTGTAGTGTTTTCTGACAGCTGAATGTTCCCACCACAGTTTTCACACACAGCTTCATGTGACCGCAGTGCATAAAATGTCAATGACAAGCAATGCGTACCCATGGTCACTAAAAGTCAGCATATCCCCGTCCACACACGCTGCTAAATGCGCGAGTTGTGAAAACTACGTGCGTCTTGCGTTGGGCCACGCTGTCTGGAGGGAGCAACAACATTTGTTACCATCGTGGGTCAACGCATACCCAGTATCGTAGATACTAATGTTCCTACGAAACTTAATTTTATCTGGTCATCTCTTCAGGTTTCGAAATGTGGGCACGGAACAAGAAACAAATTATTCGGTGTAAAGATATGACGCCGAACTAACCCACAAGTAGGCAGTGTGCCCCAGGCATAATACTATAGGCAGAGTTTGGGAGTCGCCTTGGCTCTTGGAACAGTTGTTGTTGTTGTTGTTGTTGTTGTTGTTGTTGTTGTTTACAAAAATAAATCCCCTGAAATGGCATTACTTCAGCAAGAAGAATACATTATTACATAGTTTGAAAAGAAATCTATAACGGTTGGACTGTTTGTTGATTATACAAAGGTATTCGATTTAGTTAACCACACACTTCTAATAAATAAGCTATTATGGGATAAGGCGTTGCACACTGGAGCTAATAAAATCTTGTGCATGTGACTGGCAATAAATCGTCGAAATAAATAATTAAAAGTCACAAGTTATGAAGGTAGTTAAACGAGAATATATTGGGTCATTTATTGTTTATCTTATATATTGATGATATGGTATACCTATGAATTGCAGTAAAAACTTTATATACTCGTACACGCCGATAACACCAGCCTTTTCTTTTCTGATAATAACACACATAACTTTTAAGACATCTGTAATGGCAAAGTACAAAAATCAGTCGTATGGTCAACCAGACTGCTAGATTAGCAACCATATTAGCATATGGTCAAACCGGTCGAAGCTGGCAGCAAGCACTAGAGATTTCTGGACTGTGTGCCTGCAGACCATGCGCGTCGGCAGGGAAGCGACAACATCATAGCCTTTTCTTTCTGTTTTATTTATTGATTGATTGTTTTATTTTATTTATTATGGGTTTCTTAATTCCGTTAATTACATACAAGTCGGCGTTAGTTGTAAAGCATGTATTTAACAGCTTCGATAAAGCTTCGTTTCACATAGATTTTAAACTGTACGTTGGATCTGCATTTTCTTTCTTAAATTATTGCGTGCAAGTAGATCACCTCTGTGTGCAAGTAGCTTTGTCTTTTATTCGCACCAAATCAGCCCTTATGTAACTGCTACCTTCAAAGAACCTGTCATCACCAAACCCGAAGGGAGACGATACAGACATTAGAGAAATCCAATAGAGACATTGCGGAAAAGGCCTGAAAATGGCTCAAATTTCTGTTTGCGCTTAGGCTTAGCCGCATACCCTCATGTAGTCGCGCTCCCAAAGACCCACTCCGCAACGAGCCAGCGGCTCTTGTGCGCAGGTTCATCGTGGGCTGTGTACCAGGTCGACAACCAGCTGACCAATCCGTACGCATCCTGGGTGCGTCAGGGCTGCCCGCCGTTCCCCAGCGCGCTCCAGCTGGACCACATCAGGGCTAACGAGGTACGTACTTCTAACGGCTGCACACTAACAAGGCCATCTACATCGACTGCGCCCGACCTCAGGATAACAGCTATACCATGCGAACGCAGCGAACGGATATGGCGCTGTCAACTCTCGTCCGTATGGCGCACGGCGGTCTCGCACGCGGGTAGTCGACGCTGCGCGTTCCGTGCAAAGGCTGGTTGCCTGTGCGGCACAATGTAGAAGAGTCTCGCATGGTACGTGAAAATTGACACGCCGGCGAAAACAAGAGACACATTAGCGCTGCTCTCGATGACAGGCATCGCACCGCTGGGTGGCGCTGAGATGCAGTTCAACACTAAAACCGGTGGATCTTCGACAAGCAGCGACAAGGTTTGATATCGCCGCCGAGTTACGCTATTGGACGATGACCTCAGCTCGCCCCCTGATATGGCTCGTGAGCAGGTCCTGCACTCCGCCCACGCAATTGTTCTCCATTCGCAACCAATCAGTAAACATCCAATAGCTTCCCCAATCGTAAAGATACATACATCAGTAGGTGGTGACCCGCCTCTGCTAGTTCATGCGAAGAGAAAGGGAAAACTATTAGCGAACGGCTTTGTAAGAGACACCGAACCAGCGGATTATCCGCCTAATGTCACACGGCTGTTTAATGTAACTCGACGCATTAGGCACATGCAATTTAAATCTCTTGGTCATGGTACAAACCACGAGCTGCCTGCAGTTGTCGCTACTTTTATCAGGTCCATGGGCTTTGGTGCAGGCTCACGTCGTTCGCAAACTTTTGCTGTCGACTGTATGCCACGTTCTGAAGGGAAAAACAACAGCGTATCAACGCTTCAATCACTAGCGAATATCCGCCGCTTTATATATAATTTTGTGATGCCAGGCGTGCAATCGTTAGGCTAAAGTTGGTCGGGATTCTTGCCCGTCATTGTAAAGCTGGCAGTACTGCTACCCACCGTGATTTTCTCCTTGCTCAGGTGACTCTCGCGCATAGTTAGCCGACTCTCGTGTTTATTATTCACTCATTTCGTATCTTATTCGCACCGTATTTCAGGCGCAATTACATCGACCTTGTCTTCTTTAGTGTCTACACTTGGTTGACCCTTTCTTTATTGGCGCTAATGACGCTCGCACCGTTAATTTCACATACTCTGCGACTAATTTTCGCTTCTTGTGTGCACCACCGAAGCCGTCTTCCAGACACCATCGTCTCGCGTAAGCCGTGCTTAGTGCGAGTGAACTCGCTCCATTGCCCAAAAGGTGCCGTCAGGCGGCTTTGCCTCAACATGCCTACATCTACGACGGTGCACTCTTTACAGGGGTATACTGCACCCTGTTTGATTTCTAAGTATACTGACGCTAAGTACGACCGGACCGTTAATTTTACCTACTCTGCGACTAATTCTCGCTTCTTGTATTATTGAGGCCTACGTAGCGATACCTCTTTCGACTCGCTACG
The DNA here is from genome assembly GCF_023375885.2 of Dermacentor andersoni. Classification (NCBI taxonomy): domain Eukaryota; kingdom Metazoa; phylum Arthropoda; class Arachnida; order Ixodida; family Ixodidae; genus Dermacentor; species Dermacentor andersoni. The sequence continues at coordinate 52,276,425 of NC_092814.1, read as the reverse complement.
ACGCTTAGGAGGTCCGTTCTTTTTTTTCCTGGAAGAGCCATTTATTTTTTCTAGCAGTTGTTACAAGATACCGAGATTCCAGAAACTGCCACCCGTGTGAACTCAGCTAGAAGAACTTATCTTCAAAAGCAGACCTGGCTTCCCGCTTGCGCGCGGCATCAGTGGTGTTCTGAAACATGTAGTAAAGGAACTAACCATGTTCCATGCCTAGCCCGGCGGTTGCATAGCTTTGACAGGGCGTTCATGTATCACAGCGAAATTCATGCGAGCGGCGAGATACCCGTCCAGAACACGACAGTGAGCAGCCACGGTAAGAAAGCTTCCAAAAATAAGTTCTATATAAAAGAAATTGACCAGAACGAATCTACGATGGCTAGCTAATGCGATTAGCCGAAACGCGTAATGTGAGGCGTATGCTGCAGCCAGGCTGCTCTCTAGAGCTTGTCTCTCCACAAGCTGCGCCTCCTCGTGGCGCCGCCGGGAAGTCCGCGCGTACTCACTGGCACATACACAGTGACCCAAGTTGGCGTCAAAGAGGGCCATTGAATAGCAGCACATACCAAGTGGCACATACCAATGCGAACGGCCTACACTTTTAAACTGCACAAACTTCGGGATCGGCCAACATTTTTGGTGGGATAACTAGACTGCTAGAAAGCCGGGAAAAAAACTGGTCTGGCAATGCGAGGAATGCCATGCACATTAACAGTAGAGCACGCGGTCGATTTGCCGCGCGAGGCCAACTCAAACATTAGCATGAGTGTAGTAGCCAACCTCGAAGAAAGGCAACACTTCATGTTTATGAGGGAAACCACCCTCCACGTTGGTATAATTAAAGTGTTCGCAGCGCGTTTAGGAGCAGCATTTCTGCAGCATGCAAGCGGGACCGTTTTCGCGAGGGTACCGCAATCTTAGGAAAAGAGCGCCATCTACCGCCGGATACTTCTTAAAGTGAAGCTTTCTTTGCGTATACCATCCCAGGGTCGGTAGGTCTGTCTGTCTGTCTGTCTGTCTGTCTGTCTGTCTGTCTGTCTGTCTGTCTGTCTGTCTGTCTGTCTGTCTGTCTGTCTGTCTGTCTGTCTGTCTGTCTGTCTGTCTGTCTGTCTGTCTGTCTGTCTGTCTGTCTGTCTGTCTGTCTGTCTGTCTGTCTGTCTGTCTGTCTGTCTGTCTGTCTGTCTGTCTGTCTGTCTGTCTGTCTGTCTGTCTGTCTGTCTGTCTGTCTGTCTGTCTGTCTGTCTGTCTGTCTGTCTGTCTGTCTGTCTGTCTGTCTGTCTGTCTGTCTGTCTGTCTGTCTGTCTGTCTGTCTGTCTGTCTGTCTGTCTGTCTGTCTGTCTGTCTGTCTGTCTGTCTGTCTGTCTGTCTGTCTGTCTGTCTGTCTGTCTGTCTGTCTGTCTGTCTGTCTGTCTGTCTGTCTGTCTGTCTGTCTGTCTGTCTGTCTGTCTGTCTGTCTGTCTGTCTGTCTGTCTGTCTGTCTGTCTGTCTGTCTGTCTGTCTGTCTGTCTGTCTGTCTGTCTGTCTGTCTGTCTGTCTGTCTGTCTGTCTGTCTGTCTGTCTGTCTGTCTGTCTGTCTGTCTGTCTGTCTGTCTGTCTGTCTGTCTGTCTGTCTGTCTGTCTGTCTGTCTGTCTGTCTGTCTGTCTGTCTGTCTGTCTGTCTGTCTGTCTGTCTGTCTGTCTGTCTGTCTGTCTGTCTGTCTGTCTGTCTGTCTGTCTGTCTGTCTGTCTGTCTGTCTGTCTGTCTGTCTGTCTGTCCGTCTGTCCGTCCGTCCGTCCGTCCGTCCGTCCGTCCGTCCGTCCGTCCGTCCGTCCGTCCGTCCGTCCGTCCGTCCGTCCGTCCGTCCGTCCGTCCGTCCGTCCGTCCGTCCGTCCGTCCGTCCGTCCGTCCGTCCGTCCGTCCGTCCGTCCGTCTGTCTGTCTGTCCGTCCGTCCGTCCGTCCGTCCGTCCGTCTGTCTGTCTGTCTGTCTGTCTGTCTGTCTGTCTGTCTGTCTGTCTGTCTGTCTGTCTGTGGTCGAGTTATCACCGAGTAGATTCGTATTAACTTAAAAAAGAAATAAGTGCGTCCGGTGGCGGGATCCGAGCCTCAGTCCCCCACCGCGGCCACGCGACGCTCTAAGCATTAGGCCAAAACCACATTTTTACACGGTTTTTATTACAATGAATGATGTATATACAGGAACTATTTACAATATTATGGGCAACAGATGATCATAACTAATAACAGATCAACGAGCAGTACATACAAAAAAAACATCATACAAAGCAACACCTTTCACCGCAATAAAAACTATAGAAAGGCGAAGTCGTACAGCTAATCAAACGTGTATATCAAACCTGATGACATTCATTTTGATCGTAAATGTCCTTCAAGTGCCGAATCATTTGAGATAAATGTACTTTTGAGGAGATTATTTCGGCATTCCCGTCTTCCCCACAAGTTTTCCATAGACTATGCAGTCCTATGGAAAACATACTATGGGCCAAAACCGCACGCACACTTCTCTCGTGCCAACACCAACTGGCTCATTGCGATGGTCACCGCGTGTTGACGCTTATGATGCCCATACTATGGCACATTACCCACAACGGCCGATCGGCCCAAAAGCCTTCCGGTACATGAAACATAAATCAGAAATAAATTAAGAAATACACCAGTTTGATAAAACACACCACACAATGGAGCAATGGGAGGCACAGCTAACCAGCTCAGACCTGGCGGGACAACAGTCCTTCATAAGACACGTCAAGCGGGCGGCCGAGGCCAGCGGGGCCTTGGACTAAAGGGTCTCCGACCACTGCACGTAAAACATTTAAGTCAATAAAAGTTTCTTGCTCTTTCTCGGTGGAGACCCCAACGGGTCTCCACCGGCTAGTCCCTCAGGACCTTAATAAAAGTTCATTGTCTGTCTGTCTGTCTGTCTCTTTCTCTGAAATGGTCGCTGCGTGTTGATGATGATTATAATTTCCATACTACGGCACGTACCCACAATGGGCGATCGGCCCAAAAGTCTTCCGGTACATGAAAAATTAATCAGAAGAAATTAATAAATACCAGTGAATATAAAATATGTCTCACTGCGTAGCACGGGTGCGCGAGAGCAGGATACCTGCGAGAGTTTTCTTTGCGCCGAAGAGGCAGGAGCCAAACGCGCAAATTTATAGCATTTCATTGATCGCTTCGCGAAAGCTTCACTTCAGTTGCATTCCAACATGTGCGCGGGATATGCATAATTTCTCGCAATTGGATAATTCGAGTTTCTCATTACAAACAGAAATCTGGGGTTACTGGAGAAGTTCGAACGACGGGACTTGAATGTACACTTTGGCTCTTACGAATTACTCTGGCGAGAATTCATTTTACTCTTTCCTCATTTGTACTCACAATGCATTCGTGGTTAAAGAGCACGTGCTAGTAAACCCAACGATGACACTGCTATGGTTGATTTCTTTTTACTGCGCGTGTATATATGCGTGCGATGATAGGGTTGACAATAGAATTCAATATACCGTTTAAAATTTGTCGATCTGTTGAAACAACAGTTCATAGGCTTCGTCTAGGCACTGCCTATACTAAAAACTTCCTGTAGAGGATAAGAAAAATTAACAATGCTACATGCTCATGTGAAGAGGCTGAAGAAGACATACAACCCCTTCTCCTACAGTGTAAAAATCATGAAGCTGCCCGCGAAAACATCTCGAAAAAACTACATGGCTCGGATCCACGCCCACTATCCTTAGGAAAAATTTTAGGTCCGTGGTCAACAGAAAAACTTCAAATCATCGCTGCGCGCTCCTTAGTACAATTTTTGGAGGAATCAAAAATAGCACAAGGATACTAAGTCATAAAATAGTTATTGCTAGCATTGTTATTATTAACAGGCGCCCTTCATTACACGTTCATTGTGTAATCGTGTTCATGTAGCATTTGTATTTGTTGCATTTAGAGTGCGGCATTCAAATGCCCAACATCTTCTGTGTGAACAGCTTGGTTTTGTGAACATTTATGCTGTGTGAACTCATATGTTGCGTGTGAACACTTGGGTTTTATTAGTATTTATTCCATGTGAACTCTTCTGTTGCACGAACATTTATTTATATTGCAGTACTGAGACTTAGCTCGTTAATGTTCGTTCATGTGTTTATTTGTCCAGTTTTGTGACTGTTGACAACTTTCCGACGGTAACTATCACGTAAGAGAAGAGGAGTAGCCGGCGCCACACATAGGCACCAACCTCTCCTTAAATACATTCAATAAGAAAACTAATGTATAAAAAAGAAAGAGAATAAATTCGAAAGGAAAGACGTTGCTGGTGGTGAGTTTATAACCTACGACCCCAGGCTGCGAAAACAGGTCTTACCCATTAGACTAAACACCCACTTTTTTTTTCTTTATTACATGGGAGCAGAATTTTCAGCAAGACAAGTAAAACAAAGTGCTACAGAAAATTGAGGTGACTGAAAACACAAAAAGAAGGATGCCTTTATTGGACGCTTGCACTGGACTAAACACCCTTGTTTGCAGAAGGTGAATATCTGAACCATATGAATGTGTTGTACCGGCGGCACAAAACAAACGTCAAAGGAGAATAGTTTCCATGAAGGCTTTTTTGAAAGATTTGGTGATGGTGGAATAAAAGTCATCTTTAGGACCACATGTAGACCTGACTTGGAGCATTGTAGACATTAGGAAAATTCAAATTTTGCGGAAATTTAATGCCATACAAGCCCCATCATCGATGCGTTTCGGTAGTCGCGTGATGCGTCTTACGTTGGTGTGTTCCTTCCCCGACCGAAATGCAACCGACCTCTTAGGGCTCATGCGCTTCGCGCAACGCAGACAGATAAGCAGTCAATGAGTTGATAAGGATGATAAGGAATGATGAGGTGTTATATGGGTATGATCACGGTTGATAATGGTTCGACGCGGATTAATAAAGCGCGAAAGAGCGATAAGGGCTTATAATCGTCGGAGCAATTCTGATAAGGTTGATAAGAACCGACAAGGGTCGGATAAAGCCCGATAAGATTGATAAGGAGTGATAAGGGTTGATAAGAGGCTATCATGTCCGATAAGGTTGATAGGGACGAATCAGACTTGATTAATATCGGATCAACTTCGTTAAGGTTTATAACAACCGATAAGGGTTGCTAAGGGTCGGATGTAGTGAATTAAGGCTGATAACGACCGATAAGGGTTGATAAGTGTTTGCACTGGTCGGATAAAGTTTGATAAATTTGATATTGACACCGGGCTGCGTGGAGATGAACGAGTCGAATAATGCTTACGCATTCTTAGACAACGTCAGTGAAGTTTCTGTGTGATTGTTTTTCTCTGGAGACACAGTGGTCGATAAAACATCTTGTAGAGCGATAATATAAAAGTAAAACAGCACCAGCACTAATTGTTTTGTAGCACGGGAAAACTTCAAAAAGAGACGCCTTATGCTAATTCGCTCTGTGGACCACAGGCACGAAAGGTTTCCCCCCTAAACAAATATGTTTTACACTTCTATGAAACGATGCTCGAAACACTGATGAATTCCTGATGCTACGCATCAGGAACGCTTCAACGTGTTTTAACGCAATTGTTTACATTAATTTGTTTGCCCTTGGTTTAATTTCGAGTGTAGTAGGTTCACTGCTCGATCGCGCCGTAATGCGCAAAGCGAACGGCCTGTTGCCAGCGCCTGGGTACTCTACATTTTCTTAGTGCCGTCCAGCTCGCTTTTAAACATTCAGCCAGCGCAGCAATACGTCTGCATGATGTAATGTTACTCTGTCGCCCTTCTGCCTCTTAGGAGCCCCGGCTCGTGGCGTTCGGCACCAGCGGCGCCGGCGCTGAGCTCTCGGTGGAGCTCTCGCTCCCGCTGCCCTCCGCGGCCCTGGTGCTGGCGTGCAGCGCACACGGACCACGGCCGGCGACACCGCGGGACGTGCGGGTGCACCTTGTGTCGCGCAACCGGACGTTGCTGTACTGGCGCCAGCCGCGGGACGGATGCACGAGCGGCTACCGGCTGCTCTTCTCGGCCCAGACCGCGGGCCCGTACGTGCCCCTGACCGAGCGGCGGCCGCTCCTTCCTTTGCAGCTGGTCGACTGCGAGCTGACTCCGGCGGCGGCCGCGTGCCGGGGCGCGGGCTTCGTGCGGGTCGGCGCCTTCAGCCTGGCCGGCGGCCGCAGCGCGCTGTCGCGGCCCGTGCCCTGGCCGCGGCCGCTCTAATGGGCGCAATTACCGGCGGCGGCCGGGGGCCAATCTCGATGAGAACACTGTTGACCGAACAAATTGAAGCAGCCCCGCGCAAACAAGACCTCACCCCCTCCCCGCCGCCGCCACTGACAGCGCCCCATTGAGCGACTGCCATTTGCATGAGAATGCGAGAGCGACGCGAGCGAGCGCAGCGCCCCGGCCTTAATTTTCTGCCCGGGTGAAAGGAGCGGAAAATTGGCTTCTCCTCGCGGGAGGCCCGCGCGCGGTGCCGGTGGTGGCGGCGCTGCGCTCGCTCCCTGCGCGCCCCCCACCTCCCCCAGCGAGGCGGTCCCTGGCGGAGGGGCGGCGTCACGTGCGGCGGCGTCCGATGCCGCGGGGCGTCCAGAGCAACACGAGCCCATGCAGCAGCCGCAGGCGTCGCCGGCCGAGCCTGGCTCGTCGCCCAAGCAGCCGACCGCCTTCTCGGTCGACGACATCCTGGACCCAGCCAAGTTCACCGGTACGCGGTTCCGGTGGCGGCCGCTGCTCGACTCCTCCACCGAGTGGCCACCCGACGAACGCGGCGCGTCGCCGGCCAAGGGTGGCAAGTCCTCGTCGTCGTCCTCGTCCTCGTCGTGCTCCAAGAAGAAGCCCGAGCCCAAGGCGGGCAAGCCACGGCGTGCGCGCACCGCCTTCACGTACGAACAGCTGGTGGCTCTCGAGAACAAGTTCAAGACGACCCGCTACCTGAGCGTCTGCGAGCGGCTCAACCTGGCGCTGTCGCTGCGGCTCACCGAGACGCAGGTCAAGATCTGGTTCCAGAATCGACGCACCAAGTGGAAGAAGCAGAACCCGGGCCTGGACGCCAACAGCCCCGCGCTGCCGGCATCGCCGCCGTCGCCCTTCTCGGCGGGATCCCTGTACGGGCCCTACCTGGCGCCCTACTCCGTCTTCCCGCAGCCGCCTTTCTTCCCGTCGTAGCGCCGCCCCGTCCCACCTTGTACAGTCGCAATAAACCCGTGCCCCCAGGTCAGCCTTTTCTCCGCCCCGACGAGGCTGGTCCCGGCCAGGGCCAGACTCGTCGACGGCACCCTCCACGTGCGCGGGCTCTCGGCCCGTGCGCTCACGAGGCCACTCGGGCCCGCGCGACGCGAGTCCGACGCAGTTGTGACGCTTAGTTCGATTGTACTTCGGGTGAAAGGAAATCGGGGACTCTTATGTTATCAGGAGCATAAGAAACTCTCCGCCGAACATCTGCTTTAGATCCACCAAAGGCAGATTAATCCGCCTTCTGGCATGTTGTTGAACTGAAAGCGCCTGCAGCATGTGTTCACACTCGACTGTTGGGTTGGGACTGGTATTTAGCATAAGCGCGCCAACTATGCTCGCAGTGTGCTTGGCGAGCGCATTTTGTTATGGTGTTGTGCCTCGAGTCCCAGCGTTGATGGAGGTAAATGACTCGCCGCGTTTGCAGACGCTCTCGGTCGAGCACACATTCACAATGTTGTATGTCCGTTTCTTGTGCTTTAATTTCTGTCAGTCTGTGAAGTAACGGGTTTCCTCAATGGCGCTTCGAATCATATCCAAACGTGATGGTGAGACAATATCTGACTACTGTTAACGCACGTTAGGAAGGCGAAGTCATCCGTGCGGCAAGCTACTTTCGCCACAAAGGGATAGTGTGTGAGGCAAAGCATCTTAATACTCAGAAGGGGCACATCGGTGTTGAGCAGTCGACTGTTCCTTGGCGAGTTACTTTGACAAGATCAATTTGAGTGAGTAAATTGTTAACGAATTACAAATAAAAACGGAAAAGAAGGAAGTTATCTGAAGAGATGCCGTGAGTCTTTTGATGCACGCCGGATATACTATGACTCGATTCGCTAACGAACTTAAGGCTCTTTTTAACATTGATCACGACCTACGTTTTCTTGCCAAGAGAGAATGCTTCCTCGTGTGCTCACGTTTGTCATTGAAAAACTCAAGTGCCGGAGCTCACACGTCTGTCTGCAGATTATCTGGTGCTCAATTGTTAACCAGAGAAAGAGCACGTCAAATGCCACGGACGCTGTTGGCGGCAATATCGCAATTTTGTGCTTCATGTGGCTTTCCATTCGTAGTAAGAGACCACTCAGACAATATTTACAGTTTATATTTTTATAGTCAACGTCAGTTACCGAGCATGACTACGCGCATTTTTACGAATTATTTGGCAAGAAACCTACAAAGGAAATTTTTAGATAGCAAGATGGCGTGGAACTTTAGTCATTTTGGAATGTGTGACATCAGTTAGTCTTTTGTGTATGTTCCTTCCTAATAGACTCTTCAGAATAGTTCAACTTTGTAATCTAAGTATGGCCACTATATCTGCATCATGGAGTAGCACAGGCTTAAAAACTAAACAGAGCACAAGCTATATGTTCGAAATTCTAGGTTATTGCGCACTGTTAAGCAATAAACCTCAAGCAGGAAATATTTCCTGTGAGTGACGTTCAGTTGTAAACCAGCTTGAGCCAATTATTTTTAGCCATTCCATTCTTTTTACCAAGTACATTAAATACAATGAACCTAGGCTTTCACACATCGACGAGTAGTGGTGCGAATGAAGACAACACGCGTCACCTGTTCCCCTGCAGCCACTGTCGATCGAAGAAAGTAGCTGATATGGTGTAGCCATTTCAGGAGGCGTAGTAACTCTCGAGGTTACGATATATTATTCAGTAAAACTATTCTCATTCTGGTGGTGTATATGATAAGATGTGTTGTGCCACAATGTCACGTCAAGTTCACCGAAGTTACGCGACCACTTCAACCCTGAAATCATTCGATATTTATTCAGATGAGCTTGTCAATTTATGTGCGCTAAACTTTCGTAGCCACACACACACACACACACACACACACACACACACACACACACACACACACACACACACACACACACACACACACACACACAAGCACACACACACACACACTCACACACACACTCACACACACACACACACACACACATATTTATATATATATATATATATATATATATATATATATATATATATATATATATATATATAAAAGAAATATCTTTCCCGGCGTATGATTCCATCATTTATTCTTTTTCAGAAATTGAGGCAAGATGCAGTATGAATATTCAAACGCGACGACACCCAAGCAGAAACGATAAAGTGCTCCGAAAGTTCGCTCCTCTGAATAGTGAAATTAAGACTAAATCAATTAGTTCTTGCCAATGCATTTGATTTCAAATTGAATCTGCTTTAGTTTCTTACTATAGCGCTCCTCGACTGTTTACCTTCGGTTCGAGTTTTTATTACCGATAGTTATCACGTTTTTCTTGTCATAAAAATTAGTGAAAGTCTGTGTTCATTAATTAAATCCTCAAAAACAAGACATGTCGCGCACGACGTGACATTATGTGTGCACAGAAATTGTCACATTTTGACGGAAACGCCAGGACAGTGCTTGATCACGTCCGGGTTGACAACATTAGGAAGCAAAATGAAAACACGAGCAATAGCGTGTAGCGAACATGCTAATCGACCCCGTGCGCTATACATACATATATATATATATATATATATATATATATATATATATATATATATATATATATATATATATATATATATATATTGTTTCCAATACTGTGGGACAAGTGGGACAACATTGTAAACACATTTACACAAAAAGCATTTCCAGCCTCCCCTGAAACATTCCGGCTGAGTGGCATCCTGTGAACACATTGGCATCGTGTCTGTTCCATTGAACAATGGTTTGAATGAGACATAAAAATTTGAATGTGTCAACCCTTGGCGTGTAAGGCTGAATGGCATGATGGTAATTTGTACGAGCTGATACCCGTACCGGACGTCGTAGATATAGGTCTGGATCTATTTTCAAGTTTTTTTTTTTTTATTATAAAGCTCATACAGGAATTTCAGCCGCGCTATTTTTCTTCGTTGAGACAGAGGTTTTAGACTGTCCCTGTCAAGGAGCGCAGTCAAGGATTGTTTTCTGTCGTAGCACGAAAAAAAAAATGAAGCTGGCCGCTAGCCTTTGGAATCTTTCTAATTAACTAATTTCCGTTTGGCTGTGAGGGTCTCAAATGATACCTGCATATTCCAGTGCTGGCGCCTCACTATAGTTTTATATGCCGCGAGTTTGACATCGGGAGTGGCATTCCGTAGCCTCCTTTTAAGGAAACCAAGCTTACGTTGCGCAGATCCGTAAATGCACGCAATATGTTTGCCCCATCTCAAATTATCGGTAATAGTGATTCCGAGATAGTTTACATGCTTGGAACGCTTGATTTCTTTCATGTTAACGGTATAGGAATATTGCAGGGGGGTTTTCTTATTTGTAACTCTCATACAGGTAGTTGTTTAAATTAATTTTCATGTCACATTTAGCACACCAGTCTTTGATAACTTTCAAAGACTCATTCAAAATACTTTCGTCACTGAAACTTTTCACACAACAGAATAAAACGCAGTCATCTGCGAACAGTCTCACATCAACCATTGGATGGACACCAACTGCAATGTCATTAATATATAATAAAAATAAGACAGGCCCGAGAAGTGACCCTTGCGGCACACCAGACAACACGGGCAATGTAGATGAATGACTTCCAGATATTTCAACAAATCAGTGCCGGTTATGCAAGCAAGCTTGAACCCATTTAATTATCTGAGAATAAACACCAAGGTCACACATATTGTCAATCAGTTTCACATGACACACCCTGTCGAAAGCCTTTGACAGGTCTATTACAATCATATAGATTTGCTGCCGAGAGTGAATTGCTTTTTCAATGCTATATATTGTTTCGAACAGTTGGGTTACTGTCGACACACACACACACACACGCACATACACACACACACGTACGTATATATACACAAACTGGGCGATCGAAGCACTCAAAACAGTGCTCCTCTTAGAGGAGTAAAGAGTGCATTACTCTTAACGTTTACCAATCAACTTAAGGGCTCGAAGCTGCCGCCGTGTGTACAAAATAGCCGGGTACCTTCCAGGATGACAAAGAATACTATAGCGTAGTCTGAAAACTGTGACATCAGGCAGTTGATATAACTTGAGTTGGCCGCACAGCACAAATATGTAACGATTCACTTTCAAAAATGCATGCTGCCCTTCGATTTAATTTTTGTTTTCAAAAATATTTCTTGGTCTTTATTTTCGCGTTCATATACTGTTTACAGTAAACAGGCGTAATGGGTTTTTCCCCGTTGGCTTTTACACTATAGTGATGTATATCCTTTCTTTTCTTTCTTTTTTTTTTTTTTTTTTTTTTTGCGGTGTACAGTTCGGCTTGTTAGAAGACAAACACAGTGCGCGCAAAGTGTCAGCACATTTGAACGCTGACATTTCTCGAAAGTGAACTGCCAGACAAAAGGAGTACGTTGTTTATTGTACTGCATATCGAATATTTGCGAGCGACTTGATATGATTTGCACGCGTGTGAGTGCGTCTGCGCGTAGTCGTGCATATGTGTGTTGAGTACACATGTTCGTGCGTGTGTGTGCGTGTGTGCTTGTATCTGCGCGTAAGTTTACTCAATAAATACCATTCAGCGCATTCTTCCGCTTATAAATACAATAACTACAGGCGCATTTCGCAGTTATAAACTATAATTTAAACACAAAATGATACACTATATACCATCACATTAGTACAAACCTGGACAGGTTGAGTGGCTCTGGCTATGCGGGACGGGAATTTCTTCTACACGCGCGACAGCATCGTCGACGCACTCAACATCACCAAACGAAATCGATAGCGACGCCGGCGAAATCATATCTCGTTCGCGTGAACCCGCTCAGCATTGAGCGAACAGACGCAAAACAACTCGTAAACGCAGTCATGGATTGTATTACTGGCGCTCGGTATATGATTGGATCTAATCGCAGGCGTATCACGCAGCACGACTCCTTAAATGTGAGCAGCGAGCATGGAGATGCAACAATGTACGGTGCCCGGCATCAGAGTTCCAATTCAATTTCACGTTCCCCCGCGTACTGTTTAGATTCAGCTGAAACTCGGCGGTCTTGGTTCGTTTGGTGTATCCCAGAAGCCTCATCTCCCATTTCAAGCACGCACGATGCTTTCGTTAGTTGCCCCTTTATACGTATACTGGTCGGAAATGCTTTAGACAATGCCGAAAAAAACGACATTGCGCAAACGAAGCATGGCTGATAGAACAGATGCATTGCAAAACTTGTTGTTGGATGGTGAACACTGTAAAATAATTTACAACCTAAAAAGTGAAAAAGGGTGTAAATGTGTCTATAACTCACACCCTTAGGGTATCCGTTGTATAGATAACACCCTAAGGGGGTGAGTTATAGACACATTTACACCCTTTTTCACTTTTTAGGGTGTAAATTATTTTACAGTGAAGTTGGTGCTTAGATGCCATAGTTTAGCCGCCGAGAAGAAAGCGCACAAGGACAATATCAAAAAGGGACACGAACAAAGGGATGCATGGGGTGGGACATCATTAAAGGCCGAAGAAATATATATATAATGCGTAGCCAAATGCCGCATCCATGCTGAATGTTTCCTCCTTCAGGAGTGACGCCGGCAGCAGACGCTCTTTTTAGCTGAAATGTCAACGAAAATTCGCGTCCCTGGTTGAGTTACATCCCGCTCAAGCTGTGAGCGAATGTGCGATTAAGGAATTTCCTTTGCAATCAGGAAAGATTTCTTTCAGTGCGCTAAGCAGTAAAGTTGCATGCATGAAACAAAGATCGTGTGACCGTGACGCCATGCCGTATCCGTAACGTCACACAGCCTGATAATCAGCTTGTGGTTTTGGCATACACAGCCCCATAGTTCAGTTAAAGTTTAACACATTTGCCACGATGCGATGTTGCGTGTGAGGCATGCGACAATGCTGACCTTCTCGGAGGTTATGAACAATGGCGCACAACAACGCCTCAAGCAAACACTTCTCGCTGTGTGTTCTGTGCACTATACGCAGAGGAACAGCAGTGGTGCACGCAAGGTAACGTTTAACATCAACTCTCGTATTGGACTAAGCACTGAACAAATTAAACATTCGCCGTCAACATCAGCCCCTAATTATCGTCGATCAAACAGCACAGAAAGGTTCGCTTACATCGATTCGCACAGTGCGTGGGATCCGCATAATTTTTTTAATCTACTGCACGTGCCAAAACCGCAATCTGATTATGCGATATGCTGTAGCGGTGCGATTATACGACATGCTGAATTAATTTTGACCACCCGGGGTTCTTCAACGTGCTCCCAGAGCACGGTACAGGAGCATTTTTTGCGTTCCGCCGACATCGGAGTGAGGCTACCGCGGCCGGAATCGAACCCTCGATCTCGTGCTCAGCAGCGCGACGCCACAGCGACTGAGCTACCGCGGCGGGCAATTCAAATGCTTAACGTTGCCAAAGGTGCCCTCAACTATGAGTCTCTCTTGTTTTCATCCTCCCTCATGCAGCAGGCCGCGCCTATTGTTCGCCTTGACTTCAAGTTAGGAAAGAAAGAAAGAAAGAGAGAAAGAAAGAAAGGAAGAAAGAGAAAAAGAAAGAAAAATAATCTGGCAAAGCTATATCTGCAGCTGCATATAATGAGCTGGATAGGGCCTTGAAACGATTTCAATTCCTTGAAGTGTGTTGAGTGGAATGATCGTCTCTTTTCATGTTGTGCATCATCTTAATTATGTGCGCCCCGTGTTCACGCACTCCCTTTTTCCTCTTTCTGTGCTTTTCGCCTTTGCGCGGGGTAGAGGGATCCTGACATTCGTGCTTGTGACATGCTTTTTCTTTTTATCTATCTATCTATCTATCTATCTATCTATCTATCTATCTATCTATCTATCTATCTATCTATCTATCTATCTATCTATCTATCTATCTATCTATTTTTGGTTTGTTTGTTTGTTTGTTTTTTTTGTTACATATACCTACAGCGTCCGAGTTGGGCATTATCATAGGGGGGGTGAATTACAAACATAAAGGTAAAAATAGAACCTCGCGAAAAACAGCATAAAATCAGTATCAGTATCAAATTAGCATCAAATTTACTCTCATCCTTGCCTGCGTGTTTGCACAAATCACATTTCAGATTCGTGATATCAGTGCACTATCTCTACATAACGCAAAGTAGACAAGTCAGTCAACTTTGCGGGCAACGGTTCCCGTTCCCTTGAGCGGCCGCTGGTGGAGTGACTTCGCTGCCACCGGGCCTTTCCCTCCGCGGCTTTCTCGTAATCTCTTTGCAGACGGTAATCTCCATGGCCAACAGAGCGGAAACTTGCTTGCTTAGTCCCAATTAATGGTATTAAACTCTCTACGCGCGACTGCCTGTATGAAGAGAGCGATGGGAAAGAGTGATAAGGTAAAAGCTACAGAAGTTAAACAGAAAGATGTGGTAATCACAGAAGTATAATGCTAATATTTTCATGGTTTATCTTCTTTATTTTTTTGTTCGCATAGCTTGTTTGTTCCCTCTCACTGAAGCTACCCAGATTCACTTCACATTAGACAGCTTCCATGAACAAGATACGAGCCTGTCGAGGAATCTTATGAAGCAACTGTGTGCGAAGGCGATAAGTCTTGCATAAGCACATTGGTAATTGGGGCTGTACCTGCGCGAACCAGGAACCGGTTTCACAAAGCTTTCTATAAGAGCTGTTTGACATTGGATGCATGGCCGCGCAATAGTATGTGCAGTATCCCGATTGACTGTCACCACCTTTTACCAAAAAAAATTTCTAGCGTGAGAAACATCTCTCAATACAGGCCTGCAGGTTCTAGAATTACTCGTTCGCACGAATCTTTTGCCTGCCACACGCAATTGCAGGCTGTAGAAAGCTCAAGCGGGTTTAGTTTACCCACAGCCATATCCACAAACACATACCGATTGTTCGCGCCTTACTCGGCGCTGGACTGTGGCACGCATGCTTGTGTATATATATTGAACTGAATAAAGTTGACGCACGAGGCACCCGTGCACTGCTGTAGCCACAATCTGAGGCCACAAGAGCAACATTCCAGAGGGTCATTTTGACTTAGTTTTCGTGCCGTGAAAGAATCTATAAGTTGCTCTTCACTAGGTGTCCCCTGTATATATAATTATAGGATATGAGGGTTACAGAGGCTGGTGCCCGCTTGCTTCTGTGCAACTCATTGCACTGAAGTTTTCTGTTAAATAAAACTGTGTCTACAGCATACAAAGCACACGTGTTTGCGTGTTTTGTATACGCGCAGATATATTTGGAATTAAGTATCGTCCCACCCAAAGATACCGAAAGAGAATGTCTATATATAAATGGATGGCGGGAGCGAGTCTATTGGTGCAACGCAGTGGTTTGGATGGAAATACTCGACGCCGCAGCAGTGGCACGCACGCCTCATGGTTCGAAAACAACGTAACTAAGCCGTGTTAATAACGTAACGATTCTATTCCAATTCTTGTTCTTTTCGCGGGTAATCAGTGGGCACAGCGGCGCACTGCCTACATTGTAGCACTACGAACCGACCAATATACTGAGTGGCGTATGATAATTGTACAGAATATAGACCGGAGACAAAGGAATCCTTAAATATTTACATTATATGCCGCATCAGGATTCCTGAAACGTCAGCACATTTACTCGCCCATTCTCGCCACAACATACCACTGTTATCTGTCTTTTCTTTTTTTTACTTTGTTTTTACTTCTTTTCTTTTCCTCGCTAACAGATGTCATGCTCTCGACACCGGTCACCCTGTTTATAGGGTATATACTGCTGCCGAAGACGCACACAATAGTCGTGTTAATCAGTGAAAACCTTGAGTCCTGAGGACGTTTAAGAAAGAAGGTATAAAAGACAAATGAAGCAACCCTGGATTCTTTATAAGCAGTACAACATAAAACAAACACGGCCTATACATTTTCTCCCGTATATCTGTATAACAGGCCAGCGGATTTGCACAATATTAAGCGCCTCCGTACGATGCAGGCGAGAGCTTTATAATCCCGTTCATTCGTAATAATCTTCAGAATAAAACAGGATACAAGGAATTCCCGGGATGCGAGCAGCGTGGTCACAGAGAGAATGCGAGCAAAACGTTTGCACTCTTGGCGCCATACAAAGCAAACCAAGGTTAAACAAAAGGTTCGCCGAACGTACTGCCGTATGGATACTGTTTGCATAAGTTGAAATGTAAACAAGTGCGTGTGTGTGGAGGGGGGGGGGGGGTAAAGTTTGAGGTTTAAGTGCCAGGACCATGATGCGATTATGAGGCACGACGCAGCGGCCGGGGGGCTCTGGAATAATTTTGACCACCTGTGTTTCTTGAACGTACACGTAAAAAACTCAGTACACAAGCGTTTTTGCATTTCTATCCCATCAAACTGCAACCGCCGCCGTCGGTATCGAACCCACGACCTCGAGCTCAGCGGCGGGGCTATCGCCACAGGGCTATATACCGCGGCGGGTCGCTCGCGATAGTAATCGCGCGTATGGGCCCTCTTAACCGATGATAATGCTAGCAGCTCACGCGACTTGCAACAACTAAGCGCTGATCGATGGCGTTGCGCGCATGGGTGAGACGCGCGATGCAATGATTTCCTTCCACAACGATACAGTGATTGCACTTTCAAATTAAGAAGCAACTATGTTTCGCCGTTCCTGTGACGCGTACGCAAATGTACCTGTATAGTAATAGACTGCCTCTCAATATCTGGTGGATGACGCACTCACATTTGCGCTACTGGTGGTTCAATGTGCCATGAGATAATTATTGATGCTTATATGCGCCACTCTAGCGTCGTACAGAAGCCTCAACAGATATTTCGTCACTACAAGATGCTTATGTCAGTACTGCATTTTGTCTTCGCACATAGAGAACCAGAAATATGTGCAGCAAAGTTAAGGTATTCGACGCGCACGACTATAAACCAAGAACGCTAGTTTTCATATTTCGTCGTCAACGACTGCATGCGAACGGCCAGCGTTTTGTGCGGTACAAAAATGCAGCAGCATAAACGCGAATGCAGTATTTTTTTTTTTTTGCAACTTACAATGTGAAACCCCAAGGAAGCAACGGTAAATTTTGGGAATACGGGCCTTGATTTCTCTTTAAAAAAAAAAAAAACTAAATGTATCCTGCAGTTGAGAAAGCAAACCTGCACGAAAGAAGTGGGGACAATTTCTGAGAAATTCTTCAACCTCATATCTGCCATTCGGAGATATATACGGTCACTCTTTGTCGCCTATTGCACAGAATATTACGGTTTCAAGAACGAAAAGAAAGCTAATAATAAAGAAATCATTAAAAAAAAACAAAGAGAGAAAGGTGTACATCAGCAAGACAGCAAGAAAAGAAAGATATCAAAAACAAAACAAAACAAATGAGGAAAGGCAAGGGAGACGACAAACGACCTATGCACCCAATAAGGGACTGCAACAAAAGTACAAAGCAAATCCTGTTTGTAATAGACGAATATGTTCATCCTCTGTTTACACCGTTGACTGAACACGATATCGACACGACGTGTTCTGTGTCGCGCTGCGCAGGCAATGTTCACGTTCGCAGTACAGGTGAACGCGTCTGACTGATGGACGCCGCCTGTATACGGACACCCGCCTGTCAGTGAAACCTCAGTGCTCTAAGACGGCTGTCCGGCAGCGGGACTAAACAAAGCGAAAGTGCTGCCGTGTGTGGCTTGACATTCAGCGGAACGGAAAGGCGCCGTCGTCGACCGAGCGTGCGGCGTCCACATCTCGATGAAGAACGGCAGAGCCGTCACCATGATCACGCCGCCGGAAAGGCGAGTGCGCGGGAACTCCGACATCTGGTGCAATGTTGTTATACGTTGATTTGCCGTCTGTCGATTTCTGTGCGACGTTGCTGCCGATAGGCCGGCGTCATGCTACATAGTAGGCTATATTGTGCTGTCGAAATTCGGTGTCACGCGTTCTGTCGAAACGATCATTAAGCGCTATCGGCGGCGTACTCTTCGAGAGCCACTATATTTAAGATCACCG
Source organism: Dermacentor andersoni (assembly GCF_023375885.2). Taxonomy (NCBI): domain Eukaryota; kingdom Metazoa; phylum Arthropoda; class Arachnida; order Ixodida; family Ixodidae; genus Dermacentor; species Dermacentor andersoni. The sequence continues at coordinate 52,258,196 of NC_092814.1, read as the reverse complement.
CTGCTTACAGATGTGAGCTAATTGTCATTTTGTAGTTGTGTAGTCCCACAGCAAAGAGATCAACACGTGAAGGTGCATGCTTCCTGTTGGTGGGAATCATATCAGACCTCGACGAGTTCAATGTTGACAACTTTTAATGAATGACCATTGATAGCGAACTTATGGCAAATGTATATAGTATGTCGTAAGGTCTTAGAGTGTCAGAGACTGGCTACGAACGTGTTATTTGCACGTTACGTAGCAGTTTGACAAGCAAGTGTTTACAAGCACAAAGAAGAAGTATAAGCACAAATGCTACAGATTTATGTGCAGCTCGCAGACACACACACACACACACACACACTAAAAAGAAAGCTAATGTTCATTGCTTAGTCATTCAGACAATGCGTTTAAGTACACAGGTTGGGCGATTTTATTGTTCTCTTCATCAATGTGTGTAGATTGTAGTGCAATATACTTCTCGAGCGACTTTGTCAGCCCGTGCCCGCAAGTTCGTGATGCCGCAATAATTTCACTTTCTTTTTTATTCATATCAGGTACGAATTAAAGCGTCGAAGTAAGCGACGGATCAGCGTTTGGGACATCGCTCTTTGTTGGGCGTTACTCGCGTAATGAAGTGCCTCGTTCCTTTTTACAGCGCAATTTACACTATATGTAAGACCTATATATACGCATATATGTCACAGGGCAAGCTGCTCGAAAAAACATTAACGAGGATAGATTTCCAGCTAGACCAGACCTTCGCTTATAGTCGCGCGCAGAAATACGACTTACCGTATACTGTAAGTCGTATTAGCGTTCTATAAATACCTGCATGTGAGGACGAGGGTGCATGCTCACTTTTCACTATAGAGCGCGCCGGGTGCGTGCACGGGACCTATAGCGTTCGGCCGAAACTCGGTGGCAGTCACGTATACGCCGCGGCCTGTGTATATACTTTTAATGGAAGGTGTTTTCATCGGGACGAAACGAAACACCAGCGTGCGGATTAAAGCGCGGATTGTTTGCTGCTATTATAATCAGTTGCATAACGTGACATCCTATAAGCGAGCGGTTGTTGAAAGTTTCAGTCCTCTAACTCTTGAAGGTTTTACACCCTTTAGGATGCTTGCTTGTCCAATGGGTAACACCCCCACAGTTAGGGCTTTAAAATTTTTCATAGAGCACGACAGCGGAGCCGGAAATATAGACGAAAAAGCGTGATTGAAACGTGCAATAATTCTGCAGCCTTGGGTGCACAGAAATATCCAACAGGATAGCTTTGACAGTTTATTTAATGCACTTTTCGTGTCGTCTGTCACAGCTATCTTCACTTTTGTTTGCCAGAAAAAAGTGGGCAAGCAAGATACCGTCACTGGTCCCCACCAACGATTCGATCTTATACCCCTTAAACGTGAAAGCGTAAGTCATGGGACATCCGAACACTCTTTATACACCAAAAAAAGTGTAAAAATGTTTAGAATTATTGCTCATCGAACGCATTGAGCTATTGAGTAACGAGTATCAGTAATGTAACAGGGGCGCGAACGTTCTTGTTAATATAACTCGTTGGTATTTCAGACAAGCACTCACACAAAGCTAGCAATATGTAGCCTGAGTGCTTCTTCCGCGCTATAGCATGGTATGACATAGCACTTGTAAAGATATAATGAAACGAGGCTAAACATAGTTGGGATCGTATGCGCAGTATTTCCATAGAACAATACGAATTATTGTAAATCCTAAATATTTACAATATTTCCATTTAACAATAAATTCATTTAACAATACTAAGTTGAAAGCCCGGTTTTAAATTGTTGCCAAATGCCATAGGTTATTGTGGGCACCGAAAAAATCGCCCCCCGCCCCTGCAAACAAACATTATATAGACAGACAGACAGGCAACGAAACACGAGCGCTCGCGTTTCGTTGCTTCTGTGTCTAAAACAATTTTGCGCTGCGTGTTACCATGCATGAAATCGTACCAACTGACCAGATCGCATGGCTTTTTGTAAAATTGGTTGCTCAAGAACCGGTTACAGCAAAATCGCATTTAAGAAAATAAGACAGACATGCACCTGTACTTGCTTTTGCTGTTGCCAAGCGAAGATATCAAAGAAAAACATGTTGCTGGGTGGTTTCTTCATAGTGGCGAAATTATAATTAGCGCGAACTTAGACGAAGTCAAAAGGGGATGAAAGACACACAGCGCCTTTACTGTCCCGCGTGTTTCTCCCCTTTATTGTCTTCGTCTATGATTGCGCTAACCTTTTGTCAAAACAAAACCATGCCATTGAGGAAAAATAATTTTTGCAGTGACAAGAAAGCCTGTACACCAAGAAAAAAATTAACAAAACAAATTAATCTCGTGCAGGACATGCATACGGGCGTTCCTCTCAAATATGCGATTTTCACTGTTCTGCGACTCACACCTTGCGTTCGTGCAACTGCACGTTCGTGTTGAAGTAAAACGCTAAGTACACATTTGACGTCAACTCCTCACGGCAAAACACGCACGAGTTCAACAAAAACAACTGCTTCGTTCAGTACCACTAATACAAACAATATGGTTCTGTTATGCATTGACAGCAACGCAGTGCAGGTAGCCAGTAGCCATGCATGGCCAGAACAACAGGCGTGCGACATGCATTCTAAAATACGTTAATTTATAATACTATGAAGAAGTTTACAAAGCACCCGGATTTCTTCTGCGCTGTGCCTTGAATGTTGCATTCGGGATTGTAATCAGTCTACCCCACTCGAACGTAAGGTAACGCATGCTGACATTTATCGCAGCTGACACGTGCCCTTGCAGAAGATTCCGTGTAAACTATGAACGTTTAACTCAGACGCGCAGCCACTTCTGGGTGCATAAGGCGCCACGTGGCAATGTAACAAGCTGGACACCGCGTGCATGCCGGTAAATGGGCTAGGGAACGCCGCAGCTGCCAGGCGAGCAACTGCCGTGGAATGTGGAGCGACTCGCGGCGCACGGTCTCGACGCGTTTCTCGCGGCTGCCGTGCGTAGCGCCACGATCACGTAGGGCGGTGCTTGCGTTCGAGCGTGGCCAATGGGCGACCGCGAGAGGCGGGACCCGGCGGCCGCACCTCCCCTCTCGCGCGCCCTGTTTTCCCCGAGAAACGTCGCCCATTTCGGCGAGCGCGGGGAAAATTTCATTTCGCGCCGGCAAAGTGGCCCAATTTGGGGGCGCGTGGCCGCGGCAAGCGGGCAATTGACGGCGACGCCAGCGCCGCCCCGCGATGCGGTTGCAGACAGCAGGCGCCGACAATTTCAAACGGGTGGCAGAGAGAAGGGGAGCGGAAAGCGAGCGCGATGAAGCCGCGATAAGTTATGCAACCAGACGGCAGCGGCCGGAGATCATGATCGCGGCCCGGAGTCAAATTACGGGCGAGCGGCGGCGGCTTGCCGCTCGGAATGGGCCGGATGGTTTGCTGATTCGCGTGGCTGCCAGCGGCCGCCAGATTACACTACCGCGCGCCTCGACAGAGAGGTGCGCGCCTCGGCGCATGCCGAGCGGGCCATTCGCAGTCCTGCACGCGCGCGCCCGGTGATTTGGCGGCGCGTTCCGCATTGCGCCGCTCGCAAAAAGGCGCCCTCGGCAACACAGATTGCCCTCGCCATTGATCCCCACCCCTCCCACTGCTCCCCGACTAGGGAAACCTTTGCTGCTGCCGCTGCTTGGTGGAATCATCTTGGCGGGCGCCCGCGCGCTCGGCAATCTGTAAGAGCTTCCGGAACGTGCAATTTGATTTCTGCGTGAGTTGCGCTGATGGGCGAAGAAAAGTCGAGGGCCTCGCGCGACCGCAGGGAAATGTCGCCCAATCTCGACACACGATGGTAACGGGAGCCAGAGGAGGAAAAAAAAGAAAAACGGATTCAGGCGCTTCGATTGCGGGTCTCTCGGCGCGCTTTGAAGGAAGGATGTTCTAGAAGATTAGGCTAGCGCGACAGGAATGCTCCATTTTCGCTCCCGCGAGGTGCTCGAACGACGCTCGAATGGAGTGTTGATGTCGGTTCGCGGCGTGCGCTGGTCGCGCAGAAGAATTCAGCAACGTCGATGCAAATGGTAAGTATAGCGTATGAGTGTGAGAGCCTGCGCCATGGCAAATCTTACGCTCGCTTCTTCTGGGCGAGCATTAATGGCTGAATCGCTATATACTCTATGTAAGTGCGCTTTCAACGCGCGTGTTAACTTTTTTTACTTACCAATGAAAGATTCACTTAATTCTTTCCGTAAAGTCGAATTCGTTTGGAGATCTCCGAGAGTACTGTGCATGCATGCAAGCCAGTTGGCTCTACTGGGAAAAACAAAATCTAACACGTATCGAATACCACCAAGACTACTGCATAAGAATAATTATTTTAGCCTCAAGCACAGGCAAGACACCACAGATCAAGCAGATAGTGACATTAAAATTCGAATTAAATGCGCAGACGTCTCGAAAAACATCTTCAAGCACGCATATCAGAGTTTTATATAGGAACTTCGCTATATAGGAACCTTTTTTTATTCTTTTTTTTTTAGCTAACGTAGATTGTACATAAAGAATACAAATTCAGACATATTGGCTGACTTCTGAGTGTTACTTAAGAGAAAGTGGCAGCAATTTCTTGTATGTGGAAGCGCTAAGCACTCAGAAGCTGCAGATGTTAACAAAAAAATTGATTAAATTCTGGGGTTTTCCGTGCAAAAAAAAAAAAAAAACAGTAGAAGTGATTATCAGGCACGCCATACTGGGGGACTTCGGATTAATTTACACCACCTGCGGTTCTTTGACGTGCACTCAATGTACGGTACAGGGGCGTTTTGCATTTCGCCCCCATCGAAATGCGGCCGTCGGGGCCGGGATTTCTTTCTCGTGCTTAGCAGCGCGCGCAACGCCATAGCCACTACGAAACCACGGCCGGGGGCGGATATAATAAAACAAGCGGTATTATGTAGTGAACATAACGGGATTGCAGGCAACGGATTAGCAGACCTACTGGCAAAATCGGCACCATAATGATGCGGAAGCTATGCCATTACCTTCAATAAATACGTGACGGCATTGTTGAAAAGGAATAGCCGATATATATGACGACTTAGGTGTTCGCGGCAAGTACGAAGGAATTGATCGTGTGCCCCGGAGTGAGTGAGAGAGAGAGAGAGAGAGAGAGAGAGAGAGAGAAAGGTTTAATGATGCGAAATGCAGAGAGGTCGGCGTGCGATACATTCCTCAAGCCAACTACTCTGCGTTGGGGGGGGGGGGGGGGTAGTGAAAGAGAGCGGGAAGGAAAATGCGCGTGATGGGCGACGATGATGATGAGAGGAGGAAGATGTAAAGCATATAGTAAGCAATTTGGACTACTCAAGGCTTGCAGTGAATCCTCATTTTAAGTATACACCTTGTATCTCGGGCTTTCAAGGAGTATACCGAAACACGAATGCATCGAGTACTACCTTGGTTCAGCGCATACAAAACATTTCCATACCACATCAAGCGTCCTTGGCTTACTCTTGGCTCTCCGACGCGTCAAAAACATTCGACGTCTGCTACTCGAGCGCCCCGGACACACTATACACATAGACGGCGTCTATAGCAAGCACTTCACGGAAACAAGCCACATCGACCTCTATCCTTCGCAATACTGCTGCGTCCATGGTCATCGAAAGCACCACTGTGGAAAACATCGTACGTGATTTAACATTTTCTTTGAAGACATATACTTAGCCTGCAGGTGCAGGACTGATGTGTTTTACACAATGAAGCACGCAGGTAAAGTGTTGGCTCTGCATGTGACACAACGCAGCAGGTATGTATAACGCTGTGTATGTATGTGTATATAGTGCAGTGCGCTTTCACCTTTTCTATCAGTATCCACGTATAATCTCATATGTGTATCATTTACATTTGCGTATATATCTGTACATCTCGCACTGCAAGGCAGCCATACATATGCCTATTCAGTTACATGAGATTCCGAGTATAGATGCACATTTTATACAATCGATCCTTCTCTTGCATTCTATGTATACATGCTCCTGTACATCTCGGACTACATCGGAACATTGTTTACACTTCTTATAGCTCTCATAATTTCCTGCACTTGCCCCGGTTCTTTGTGTCTTAATAGTTACATTAACATTTCTTTATACAACCGTCAAGTGGTAATTAAAGAGTAGCCGTCACCAACATAAGGTGACGAAACCACCTTCTTTTACTCTCATTTCAATAAAATTAAAAACTGACAGAGGCAGGCCGGAAAAAGGTGAAACAAGCATCCTGGACAATGTATGCAAAATGTGCATGTGCCGTCTGCACAAAAATGTTTGAACCAATATACGATCAAAGAACGAATTGCCAACAGAACGCCACTTATAAAAGATTGCCCCGCGGGACAACTTTTGAAATGCAGCAAAGAATAAAACAAAGCGTGCGAGCAGTAAGATGTTACAAGTATAGCAACGCTCTCCGCGAGTATATTATACACCACGACTGGAGAGCGAACCGCGAGTCTCGTTACGTGCCACCTGAAACAGGCTGTGGCAGTTTTCAGTTAATAGTTTGTTAGTCCTCAAGCCTTCAATGCGAATAAAATAGAAACGTTATTTTTGGCTATGGCGCCGAAGCAAACAGGCAAGTAAACAAACAAAATAAAAACGTCTTCACTTGACGTAATCACTGCAGCCGCAAGGTGTTCTTTGTCGCTGCTAGTTGGTTTCCATATACTTTCCTTCTTTCCTTGCAGTCCCCTACTTTGTGTATATATATATATATATATATATATATATATATATATATATATATATATTATCTCGATGTAGTCCGAGATGTACAGGACCATGTATAGATAGAATGCAAGAAAAGGCTGGGCTGCATCATATCTATACTCAGAATCTCTCTCTCTCTCTCTCTCTCTCTCTCTCTCTCTATATATATATATATATATATATATATATATATATATATATATATATATATATATATATTACTTCAACAGAACGGAGCACGCAGAGCATCCGGTTAATCATGGTGCCGCCTTTAGTAAAGTGGTCGTATACGGATAAATACTCAGGCCACTGAAGTGAAGTGCAGCCACATTCAATATTGACTATAGGCTTCATGTCTACCCGCAAATGAATGTCGCAGGTTCTTTTCTTCGGCACGGACGAAACTGGCAAAAGCAGGTTGCGTACACTAATGCGTACCCCGTTACTATACATAGTAGATGTATATTCGAGAACTGTGCGATAAATCGAAACTGCTCAACTTAAATACCGAATCAAACAACGCGATATTTTATTCGTCATTTGGAAGTCTTTAAGACTGACGCACTTTTACTATCTTCACGTCTGTCTGAGAAGCATTTACCGATACGCAAAAGGTTAATTTGATGCGTACGAATCTGGGGCGCTATAACGTAAAGCTACTCCAGTCGGTTTCTATTCCATTTCTGGCACAGCAGCCCTCCTCGATTGATCAAAAACTTTTTCGGGCCACCCACACTTCGCCTGTCCGTCACGCGACGTTGGGAAAAGCGCGAGACCTGCCCATCTGTTATGACACTCATACATGATTATGCATAAATAGGCCGAACAAAACAAAAATAATTCTTTCCGATTCTACGCCATTTTCGCCATTAGTACCCGGTGTTATGCTGTTACGATTGGCGTGTAACACCCCTGGCAAAAAGGATGCTCAAAGACCATGCCTAATCGAAACGGAGGATGGCTCCCTCATTTGCTATGGTTGTCTCGAGTGGTTGCCGGTCTGGCGGGCGCCCCGCCGTGTTTACAGGCCCCTTTGTGTGTGTGCGACTCTAGGGGAGAATCCTTTTCACAAACTGTGCGACTCTAGGAGAAAACGCTTTCCGCGAACTGTCCGACTCCAGGGGAGACCCTCTCCGCGAACCAAACAGCACACACGGGTTGTCGCCAGCGGACGCAAGCACGTTTAACGTCGTCCAGAAGAGAAGGAGCAGCCGCCAAGCACCGACGGGACTCAGTACATGTCACGTGACGTTGACGTGTGCAAAATCCCGCCTACGATATTAGTGGGCCTATTTAAGCGGTCTCGCAATGTTCTTTTTCAATTCATTCATTCTCTTCTTTTATATCCTTCACCAACCATGGAATAAGCAGTGCAAGTTCCGAATTAGAAATCGTCTCGCCCCGGCCTGGTCGCCACGGTCTATACCGGACGCCTGCAGCCTGCCGACAACGCCACGCTACCCAATAGTGACGCAGGTCGACGTTCGAGAAACCGGACTCGCGACAGCGGCCGTAATTCCTGAATCGTAATTGTGCCCCACCCACTTCGCCTGTCTGTCACACGAAGTCACAAAACCGCGGAAACTCACCGCGTCAAAGTGACGTGCACGCACTAAAGACGCATAAATATGCTGAACAAAACTGATTTATTTTTCTTCGGAACAGCCGGCAAGATGCCCCGTTTCGAAAGAAATAAAAAATGACCGCCCGACAATCGGTCATGGCACTGACTACTCGGAGCTCCCGGCCAAAATTGCAGATTTCTTTGCGTATAATAATAATAATAATAATAATAATAATAATAATAATAATAATAATAATAATAATAATAATAATAATAACGATAATAATAATAATAAAGATATGAGTGGCAGTATAACGTTGTCTAGACCTTTCGACAGTTATATAGCATCGCTCGGCTTACTCTACTTTGCTGAGGATCAGTTTTAGCGTCATTCTTAAGCTTCGGTTGCACGCCGCCGCGATTTTCGACCAGCCACCGCAAGCTAAGAAGGATGAAAAGCGCACTAATCGCAGACGCCGGCGCCGTCCTCCTTATCCGGTTATCTATACTTTCACCGCGCTTCTCGGACCCACGGAAACAATCTCCACTTCTGGCGCTCCTCGCCTCTTGTCAGCCAATTAGACAGGAAGAACCTGTCTTGCTGGCAACGCTATCTGCTTTCAACGCAAATAAAAGTGCCCTTCTCGAAACGAGGAGAGCGTTTTATTAGGCTGTACAAAGAACGCTGCACGTCACCGCCCGATGCTTGCGCCGGCGGTTATACGTAAATTTGGCGTGATTGGAATAAAACAAGAAAGGAATCGTTTTACATTATGCGGCCCCTGCTCTTCTTTCTTGCGTGTTCCGATCTCGTTATTGCACGTGTACGCAATCGTGAACTAGCAGACATTTCGAAACCTAATCTGACAAGTATGTCCGCATATATATACACAGCTATAGGGGCATTATTACGGGCCACTTGACGAACACGTATACAGTCGTCATTAATATGAAAGGGAGCAGATATTTTTTTTAAACAATGATTACTCGGGATGCATGCGTTCCAATCTAGGAACTTGATACATAACAATGACCTTTCCTCTTGAACTTCTAGTATTATTGAACACATTTATGGAAGGCGCGTGTGTTTAGCCCTTATGGGCGTTTAAAAAAAAATTAGGCGTCCCCTGTCATATTGATGAAGACAGTGTATACGTGACACAGTGCAGCTGGTGACTTGGAGACACTGCAGATTCATGCGTTCGTTTTATGTTAATTCTCAACATGAGATATATACTATATGTACCCCTTCACCATGAATGTGTGTACATGCTCCGTACAGAACTCGACACACTTTGCATGCCATGACATCAAGGTGCGTCATTTTCTTTTTCACCCGCGTGTTGACAGGTTCTTTGAAAGTAACGAATTTTTTGGGAACACTTTGCGTTATCAGCATAAATAAAATTTATTTGCGCTTTTTTCGCCATTGCGCGGCTAACGCACCATAAACAATGTCGAGACCAATATTCACGCGCGCTGAATCACAGCAAGCGAATAGGATCAGACGAGTGTATAGAGCTATACGAGTATGTATTAAGTCGGCTCTCATTCCTTTCGTGGTCAATGCCTCAACGCATGCATAAATGCAAGCGTAAACTGTCAAAAAAAAAAAAAAGTGATAGGGAAGGCTCTTCCTATGCAAGCGAACGTAAGATAATGGCTCTCGCTATTTCTTTTTGTTTACGCTCTGTTTTTTCTTTTACTTATCTATACACTGAGTATAGCGCTCAGTGAAGGCGAAATGGACTGGAAAGGGCGCACATATCACGCTAATGCAGCCCTTATTTCGAAGGTAGCCTCGTAAGCTTAGACCTCTTTCTCTTCATAACCCATATTCTGTCTTCTACCATAATGTCCGCACACTGATTGTCGTTATCGGTCTGGAATGTCAAAAGGGGTGTGTGTATATATATATATATATATATATATATATATATATATATATATATATATATATATATATATATATATATATATATACAAAAAATGCTGTCTTGCGTCCTACTTGTGGAAATAGAGATATATGTTTGCGGGGTCGTAAAGTTCAGAGGTTGGGGTTCTCGGAGCCAAGAGAGCTAAAGTCGACAGAGTGCGCAATAGTGGTAGGGGGGGGGGGGGGGGGGGGGAGTGAATCAGCGCTATTCTATGAGCGCGTTTGCGCAAACAAGGAAGCGGGAGCGGCAGCTCGTTTTTGGTGTCGCAAACGCCACTCGGCCAGCTGCAGTGGGCCCGCTGAGGTCGTTATGGAAGGCGTCGAAAGGTCCGCGGTATATACGAAAAGCCCGTCGTGCATACGCAAAGGACAGGCGGCGGAGGCGAAAAACCTGCGTGGAGCACACGCAAGAAAACTGCATACGCCGAGTGCTAGCTGTTTCATCGAGTACTTTTACGCGGAATGATGAAGACGATCGCATAAAGCGGGAGCAAGTATAAGGAAAGGGCTGTACAAGAGAAGGAGCAGGGTATGTAGGGGAGAAGGAAATAATCTGGGAGAAAAGAAACACTGAGGAGATTTTCAGCCGCGCCGATGGGGGGAAACCACGCAAAAGAGAAAAAAGTTGTCGCGTTGGGGGTGCGCGGAAAAGCCCCGTGAAGTGAGCTGTAACGGGTCCTCGGTATACGCGTCTATACATAGCGAGGTGGCCGCGGCGAGAAGGACATAAAGGAAGCTGCGGAGGCGGGCAAAGTGAAGGAGAAGAAGGGAGGGACGCGTACAAATCGAGGGTAAGAGGAGATGGGAGCATCATCGTCCTCCTGATCGCCGCCGCAGCAGCAGCAGCCGACAAGCGGTCGCAGCGAGCGTATACGCCGTCACCCAGCGGCGCTCAACAAGATTTGGCGCTGCTCCATCACCCGCCGCCGACGTCCCTTTGTCCATTGGGCGAGAGCGCCGAGCCTCGCGCAGTTAAGAGACTGAGGCGGCTGCAGGTCTCATCGCCCCAACGGCGCGGATTATCGCCGGCTGAGTTCATTTGCAGAAGCCTCTTTCTCCGCTGGGGCGCCGAGCGGGCGGCTCGCGCTTCTGTCTCCCATAGAGAGAGGCGCACCGAAAAAGACACCCTCCGTTTGGTGCGGCGATAAAATGAACGCCGTGAATTCGCAAATAGGAACGCGTACATACACGTACAGAAGCTCGGCGCAGCGGTGCTCGCGCAGTGTTTGTAGGTGCGCTTCGTACTGACGGCGCGCTGTTTTCTTTTGTGAGAGGTGGTCGGCGAGATTTTCATTGAGAGTGGGTCGCTTTTTCTTCTTTTTTTTTTTTTTTTCGTGCTATCTCCGACTTTTGCGTTTGCCGAGGTTTCGAGCCGCAATAGAACGGGGCACCCCTTTTTTCTCTCTCGGCTTCCATTAGGATTCCTCTTTTATTGCGTGTTCCACGCATTACGCACACTCAATTGAGACACGCGAAGCTTTCGTTTTATGTTTCTTTCGAGCGACCTGTCCCCTCTCGCGCACATACCACAGAAAAAGCTTCTCTTCGGACGAGGAGGTAGAAAGCGCGAAGGCGAACACAGGGGGCTCAAGACGGGAGAAAGGAAAGGATCTTCGAAAGTCAACAAAGACAGAAACAAGCAGCAAAACCAGAGGAGGAAAGCGAGAAAATAGGAAAGAGAACGGGAAGAAACAAAGCGGCGATGTCGAGGTTCAGCCGTGCGCAGCAGCGGCGGCGGGCGCCCAGCAGCAGAGAACCGTTTCAGCGCCACGCCGGGGACCAAGCGCGCGGAACCCCAGGGCTCGGACAAAGGGCACCGAGCGGGTCGACGGGGGAAACGGAGCCAGCCATTCGTGTAAAAAGCGGCCGCTCATCCGCGAAAGCGACTGCGCGCACCACCGCCGAGCGCCGGCCGGGGGACACGCACCGGACCCTCGCAAGTGTCGGGCTCGTTAACGGAACGGCTTCGTTATTAAGACGCGGCCGAGGGTGCACGTGCCCGCAAGAGGGGGCCCAGGGTCGCGCCCCGTGTAGCGGCGCCTTTTGCGGGGAGCGAGGGAGGCGTTCAAGCGGCTCGCCATTACGGCCGACGCTCCTGTGGCGCACATGGCGGCCTCGGCTGCGCAGCACAGCAGTCTCGGGTGACAGCGGCGTCCGCCGGATCGGATGGCCGTCTCCTGACGGACACCGCGTCTCCCTCGGAGCGCGCGAACAGAGCGCGCCTCTGCCCACGGAGACGGGCGCGCGCGCGCGCGAGGATATATATGCACGCCGCGGGTCCCAGTGGGCTCGGGGAGGAAAAGACACGCTAGGCTACGCAGCCAAGTGAGCCCGCAGCCCCGAGGGAGCGCCTGACGCCGACGGCCCGCCGGCGGGTAAAGGAGCACAGAACCGCATCCGCGCTGGCGTTGTCTGAGCAAGATTCGCATCGTCATCGTCATGTGAAACGCGCTATCTTCGCGTCATGTACGGTATGTGAAAGACAGAAAGAAAACACACACACGCATGCACACACTCACGCACCCGCATGTGCACACGCACGAACACACACACACACACGCACGCACGCACACGCACACACACGAAAAAGGAGATTCCTATAATGTGCAAATACGCCAACGCCAAAGGCAGTGAAGACTCTAGCCTCTCTTCTATGGCGCTTTTTGGCGAACTGATGCTTCATCGGCAAACACTATGCGGAAATGCGTCAGACGGCCAGGCGCTGACGGAGAGCATGCAAATCACTGGCGGTCGCTAATAGTTCGTTGGCACGCATACGATGACGATGAACACAAAAGGGCAGACGTCGTGATTTAGGCTATGTGCATGTCCCGCTTTTAGAACAGCGGCTCCACAGTCCTGAAGACGCTGCGCTTTGACCCGATTCCGTGCCCACACGGAATCGGGTCTCACAAACGACGAGAAAATGCGGCCCAGCATATTACTACAACTCCTTGTACACTGTTAGTACTCATATGTTTTATGTATTTATTTACAACAAGTGCCATCTCAGTATCATTCTCTGCTACCGCTTTCTATTATTCTACCATATAGGTATGCTCAAAAGACATATAAAACAATACTATACATCTACGAAAAAGCAGTGCAGTTGATGCGTGGGTGTTGAACAACGGAACGTTGTTCGTCGACAGGGCTGGTCAACTTTAATGCGCACTGTAGCGAATTTCAGGCGCGACGGTTGTTGTACGCACCACCTGCGCACGACTTTTCTCTCACTTCCTCTTATACCCTCGACACTAAGCTGAATGCCAACGTTGCTTTCCCTATTCAAGTACACCACAATACACAACCACCGAGGTCACAGCAATGTTCATTCTATGAAACCGATCAAGCGAACTCGATGAAATTTCAGACCAAGCTTTAGCATAGTCCTTGGGCAACCTAATATACCGCGGATCTCGTTCATCGCGAATGGAATGTGATGGATTTATGTGACATGTTCTGAATAAAAAAGTGGCCGGCCGTTTTTGTTCCCCTCATACACTTATATTTTATTTATATTGTATTTATTTATGAATACTACAATCACGGTTCGGGACTTTAGTAGGGTGCGTATCAGCAGATACAAGATGTTCGAAAAAACCTTGGCGAAGATAGTACATACAACTAATACAGGCATTTTACATTTTGTAAACGAAATACAACAAAAATTACATACATTTTTTGTAGGCTGAACATATTAGGTAAGCGTGAACAGAATGAGGACAATCTGTCATTACATGACATATGCAACTCAACATTACAAATACATAAAAATGTATCCAGTTCTGAATAAGATGACAACAAAGGAATATAGACGTAAGCCACATCTGTAAACTCGACATGGAACATAGACAAAGAAGGTTGCAGTACTTGCTGGTTTGTTAGGGAATTCCAATCCCTTACAGCTCTTGGGAAAAAAAGTATTTAAAACAATTATTACGAGTTGGGTAGGGTCTTGATGTGCAGTCGTGCCGTTGTCTCACATTGCTCCCTCAGGAAATAGGAATAACAAAAGACATACGCCGATCCTAAAATGACCTGTTGATGTCTGATACAAGAACTTTAGACGGGAGCAACGATTTCGTTTAGCTAAGGCGTGTAATTTAGCCCTTGTTATTAGGTCACTTACTGATGTGCGGCCATCGCGTTTGTAAATAAAGCGAACAGCTCTTTTCTTGAATAATTTCCAGCCTTTCAATATTAGTTTTGGTGAACGGGTTCCAGACATTATCGGCGTAGTCTATTTGGGTAAAACAAGAGATTCATTTGCAAGGAGACGAAGTGTTGGAGTAGATGGTTTAAGTGCTCTACGAAGGAAGAATAGCATACGTTGTGTGCTATAGCTGCAAATGGATCAATGTGATTGTTCCACCTAAGGTCCCCTGTTATCCAAAGTCCTAAGTATTCATATTTTGTCACTTCGGCTATATAGAAACATGTCGTTGATGTTGTACTGATAAAGCAGAGGAACTCTCTTTTGAGTAAGTCTAATTAGTACTTTTTTTTCGAGGAACATTTGCCATTTATCGCATCACAATGCGACCTTCCGTAATACGTGTACTGTAAGAGTAGTTGGTCAGATACGTCTTTGACCTCAGAGTACAGTACGCAGTCATCGGCGTATAGCCTAACTGGGACGTCATCAATGATATCATTTATTAATATAAGAAAGAACAGTGGCGTACGCACTGAGCCTTGTGGGACAACTGAATACCCCGAAACTTTAACCGAATCGTGCTCGTGAAGCGAAGCAAATTGTTTCCGGTAAAGAATATGCGCTGAAATCTAGGATATTAGATTGGCGCCCTTAAGTACGCAATTTAATTTAGTAGTTTATTTGTACGAGACGTTGTCGAAGGCTTTCCAGAAATCGAGAAACATTGCGTCAGTTTGATTGCCATTGTTTAATGAAGTTGCAAAGTAATGAACCCTTTCAATTAATTGAGTTTGTGTAGAAAGACCTCTGCGGAAGGAGTGTTGATGTTTGGTAAAAAAGTTGTGCTCTTCAGGAAACTCCAAGATATGCTTATGGATTATATTCACCATCAGTTTGCAAGTGGTCGAAATTAATGAGGTGGAACAGGAAATGAAACGACACTAACGTAATAGAATGAGACGGGAAGACAATATTCACAGCTTGATAGTTTCCAAAGACGCTTCAAAATTAGCAATAGATTCATCCGGCCATGATGGCAAACGGATTCAATTAGCGTAAACCATGGAGCCTGGCAACTGTGATTCGCCGCAATATAGGCACCCACCAAGTCAATGCATTCGATTCGAATCGGATCTCCTCCCTGCGACTCCCTCAAGACCGCGTACACACTTATCGATGGCAGCTGTATGATGCTCTGGCGCCATGGCTGGCTGCACTGCGGGAAGGTGCACTCTGCAGAAATATGGCAGGAAACGCCTAATGTGTGTACAAACAGTGGTGAATATCTAAATCGGTACTTCGCGTATTGCTGTTCTATTGCGAATCCGAGTTGCTGTGAGGAGATTGAAGTAGAACGTATGTAGCCGGCTACACCCTTTCTCTCTGTTTTGCAGCAAGAAAATAAACACATAAATTTAAGAAAGAATTGGCGGAAGTGATAACAAATATGTTCATAATAAAGATGAGGATGTCATGACGGAGAGTTCAATCAATATTTAACTTCTGTGCACACCGCTAGATGAATGCGGTACACAATTTACAGTCATAATCAGTGGTGCTGCAATCCTCCATGCATACTAACATGGATGGCAGGTATCAATTAAACAGCGATAAATTGATGGTACGCTGTGAACCCCATCGAAATCTGTTCAACCTCAGCCCACAGCACCGAAGCACTTCGTACTAATGTATGAAGTTGCGCAATCAGTTCTATTTCTTATAGTAGTTGTTTTATTGAAGAATCCTCCACGTGGAAGCTTTTAAAAAAATATTTATCCGCAGCAACAATAAAAATTGGCAGCTTCAAAAGCAAGCCTTTTCTTACCTTTCGTATCTGGTGCACCATGCACACGCACCTGCACATCGGCGGTGTACGAGAAGTCTGATGTTCGAAGATAATAATGCGCGTCTTTCTCAAATCTTGTTGATCGCGCTGCTCTGGTCGTATACGACTTGCTTCTTTTCTCCCCCACGTGTCAGCTTGGAAGCGCCATTTCAGGCGGACACCCAAGACCTATAAGGTCAATGTCACGCCGCAGAAAGAAAGAAAGAAAGAAAGAAAGAAAGAAAGGTACAAAGGTATAGAAGAACAGCACAGGCAGGGAAATTACCATAATGCGTTAAATTGTCATTTTCGTGTACGTAGCCTGTCAACCAGAACATAAGTTGAGCCTTCGAGTTTAGGCATTTCTTTCTTTCCTTCTTTCTTTATTTCCACTAATAGTTGATCGCTATGCTACGAATATAAAATTTCGCCTCGTATGTTTTTAAGTACATGGCAGTGAGAATCCATATATAGGAACCTTTCGGTGACCAGTATCATGAGGAGTACTCCACACCTTTCTAACGCGTAGGTGTCACAGAAACAGCTCGGCTGCTTAGCTGAAATACAGCATTTCAGTGCACTATACAGCTACAAGCAACCGAAAACTGTTCCATATCGCGGCGTACATCATATATACTCTACAGGTCAACCACCATGATACAGCCCTTTCATAAGACTCCGATGGCACATCCTCCTCGTGAGACGACAACAAAGCTGCTTGGACATGGGGGAAAAAAAAAAGAAGGTAAGTGCACGGCTTCTCTCAAAATAGCTAGTGGTTGTCAAATCTCAGAAAGTTAACGTACAACATTTTTTTTTTTGTTAAGCTAATCTAAAAATTAAGTCATGGCGTTTTACGTACCAAAACCACGACGTGCTTACCAGGCACACAGTAGTGGGGCACTCCGGCTTAATTTTTACCACCTGGGGTTCTTTAACGTGCAGCTAAATCTAGGTACAGGAGCGTTTTTGCATTTCGCCCCCATCGAAATGCGGCCGCCGCGGCCGGGATCGAACTCGTGATCTCGTGCTCGCAGCACATCGCAACCAATATGTCGCGGCGGGCATTTAAGAAAAATAAACGATTGATTTTAAGAAGACTGCAAAAAAAGTTATAATAAGGCTGTTGCTGGAACTCACGATCAGAAAAGCGCGCAGGTACAAAGACGATTCAAAAACAAAGAGCGAGCGCTTTGTGCTGGCTCGTCCCGTGTTCTCCTTTTGTAGTCTTTATCCCTTGGCACTTTCCTATAGCCGTGAATCCACACTAACTCACACATTTCTCCATTTTGCTGTTGATAGGAGTTCGTTCCAGTGTGATCACGGGTCAATAAGTAGATTGAGCCCTCAACACAAGCCGTAATTGAAAAGAGCAGCACAGTCCAGTGCTAGAAGTCGCACGGCAGCACAGCGTGCTTCTAGCACTATATAGTGAGTGTTTGTAGCACAGAAGTGCTTGTAGCACAGGGTGTCTCTAGCGCTATTCACTCTGTGTATATAGAGCGAATAAGCAGCACAGAGTGCAAAGCCCAGGAAGTGATCTTTTAAAGTGGACGAATAACAGAGCGAACTGACGAGGACGATACGAGAAGGCGACACGAAGATGGTGCTGACTTACAACCGTGTGCCGCCTCCGCGTCTCGTCCTCGTCACGTTTGCGCTGTTATTCGTTCCCTATGAATTTCAACCAAATAGCCCACCAACGATCCTTAACAATGTTCTTTCAAAACTGTATTTTTCATTCGTTTGGAAGAAAAACAAGTTGTATACGACAGGAAGTCAGACCAAACTTTTCCTTTTCTTGCGAAAGCAATTAGATGCACAATCCAGGCGCATTTCCGCCGTCGGCGTCACCGTGAAGTTCCGTATCAAGTCCGTGTGCGATAACACCACGGCCGCGCGCCGCACGATGTATGCGGGAGTGAACGTGCGCGAGGGTGAGCCGACGATGGTGGCTCGATCTCGTCAAGGCAGGAAGGCGGGAAAGAAGCTCGCCGTCTTGCATCGCGCGCAAGGCACCGAGGGGGGTGGGTGGGAGTGGAGGGTCTAATCGGGCGGTAGCTGCGTATCTTAAAAGCGATCTGCGATGGGGATAGAGTGCGCCGAGGGCTAATAGCTCCGTTTACGCTGTGTTCGCGTCGCTTAGTTCACGTTGAAGCGAGAGGCAGCGCGAAGGCCAATTCGCGCGCTGCTGCTGCCGCACTTCGTCACGCAAGCGTTTTGACAGCGAGTGTCCGCTGTCATCGAGTGAGATGCGTTCATGTTTGCTTATGCTCGCGTGACACCATTCTTGTTAATTTAGTTAGTAAGGTAATGTTTACAAGACTATGCGGCCGATAAAACTACTATCCTTACTTCATATATAGCTGTTTAATAATTTGCTATCGCCATCGATGATTCGTCTATCGGGAAAAACTGCGGCTTTATTTTCGCGCCGAAACCTCAACGGCGGTTCGTCGTCCTTTGTGACGTCGCGATTTTTTAACAGTGTTTTCACGTATTCGGCCCGTTCTGGCGTAGGAAAAGTTTACTAAACGTACTTGGTCGCATCTTTGGTTTCTTTATAATGCTACGTATAGTCCATCTTTACAGTCAAATATTTATCTAGAACCGAGCAGGC